>NC_087217.1:70690160-70805160 GCF_015104395.2 Macrobrachium nipponense | reverse complement strand
TTCATAACAGTCTTCAATAATAATGATAAAAGTAAAATGCCTTTTGAAAAGTTTCTTGCTTACTAGTTTAATAACAAAAAGGATACAGTAAGCCACTGCTCTAAGAAAAGTCATTGTGATATGTTACCTGAGAGGAAAAATATAAAGACAAGTTGTAACTACAAAAGAGTTCAATAGTCACTCACTGGTAGTAGGGAATTGTAAAAAATTAGTGAGCAAACTAATATAAATAATGCACTGAAAAACGTGCCGGATTGTATTTACAATGCTGGGGAAAAACTTATATTTTCTAGACATAAATGAGCTTTTGTGTTACAGTACAAGGAAAAACTGAGTTGGTAATTTATTATAAAAAGAAATCTTTAATATTTACTAATATATAAGCAATTCTACCTGCGACTGACATTTAATAAATGATTTGTTACATAGACTAATTACAGAATTACTGTAGCGCAGGGGTGTCAAACTCATGGTTTTAAGTGGCCCGCGAGGTGCCAAGAGATTTTTCAACTCGAGCGACTATAACTGATGGAACTGAGGAAAATTTAACTAAAGTTACTAAACTGTTAAAACGAGACATAATAAGTTTTACCTTTCATTCATATGACAATAATTTATTCATTTATTTCATATTATAATTGCTGGCAATAAGGCTCTTTTATTCCAAATGTTAATGAGTCATAAGGATTCCGTCCGAATAAGTAATTGCCAACTCTTTGATGGCCCTCGAGACTATAACCCAGTGCACAATTGGCCCGCGAAAGGGTTCGAGTTTGACACCCCTGCGTAGCGTAATCTAAAGAATAGTTAAGTCATACACTTAACCTACCATAGGCAGCATAGGGACCCCACCACGCTGAGACGAGTGAAGCCGACGGCCGCGTCCTCTCGACCCAACTCCGCTGAAGGTCTTGAGAAATGAGGCGTCGCTTTTAAGTTACCTGATTACTGAACTAAAAGTACAGTAAGCACAATAGATCCTAAACTTTGATCTCACATTACAGATCAAGTTGTTTCTTTAGGCAATCGTACTTCAATTTCGAATAACAGCATTGTAATATCTAATAACTTTCTTTCTGTAAAGGACCAGATTTCTTTGAATGGAATTTCCTCATCCAAGATGCAATACATTATTACCTATTGCAGTGTGCAGTAATATATATATATATTTATATATATATATATATATTATATATATATATATATATAGATAATATATATGTATATATATATATATGATATATATATATGTATATATATATAATATATATATATATATTATATAATATAGTTATATATATATATATATAACTGGTAAAAACGGTCTGCTACAAGAGAATCCCATCTAAGAAAAGGAGCCCATAAAAACGCCAAAATATAGAGAGAAAAATACTATATTTCAGAGACTGCTCTCTCCCTCTTCAGGTAGATGAAGAGGGAGACAGCAGTCTCTGAAATATTGTATTTTCTCTCTATATTTTGGCGTTTTTATGGGCTCCTTTTATCATTATATATATATATATATATATATATATATATATATATATATATATATATGTATTATATATATATATATGATATATATATATATATATATATTATATATATATATATATATATATATATATATATATATATATGTATAACTGAATACTCTGGGCTATTTTGAGAAATTAGAGCATCAAGGGTCTTAATTACGGCCAACAGAAATTCAGGGGAGACCAACATAAAATGACGCCACAGGACAAACCATCCACAAGACCTCAAAAGACAAGATTAAATCACATCAAGCAGAGGTCAATATACAAAAACAACTTATCTTTTCTAGATTTGTGATGATAAAGCAAATATTACGGTAGTTCGTACTGGAGCTGGAATATGGAGATTTAGGCCATAGGCCAAGCACGGGGCCCTATAAGGTCATTTAGCGCTGAAACGAACACTGGCAGTAAAAGGATTGAAAGGGGTAACAGGAGGAAAGCCTTGCAGAGGAGAGAGTGGAAAGTAAGATGGAAGAAAGAGAATATGAAAGGAGGTACATTAAAAAGAATGAAAGGGGTTGCAGCTAGGGGCCGACGGGTCGCTGCAAAGATCCTTAAGTAATACCTACATTGCCCCACGTAAGGAGCACTGATGGCACTAGGCCCCCACTGGCCAGTACTGAAAAGGGTGTTTGGCCTTGAGTTAAAGATACGAGAATTTTAGAACAGGATATATAAGTATTTATTAGAATGAAAATTTAAAAAAACAAATAATGTGATAGTTAGACAATACAGAGAAATTATTTCTAGTAAAATGTAGTATATTTATTTTTATTTTCGTTGGTGCGATGCTCTATTTGACCATAGAATTCAGCTGCAGGTCTTATCACGCCTTTTTATATTTTGTTATCGAGTAAAAGCTATTCATCCATCAAGTAATTAATTTCCTGTACATCTCACTGCATCACAAGGTTTATCTGCTTTAATGTTTTACTTATTCTTAATGTTAATCAAACAAGCACCTGTATCACAAGTAGAACAAGTGTAATACGACTTCCAGCTTACTTAAATTGAATGTATAAGTTGGAAACATAATATCCCTAACCTAACTTAGATTAAAACGTGCTAAAGTCTTTGACCAAATAGATCCTCGTTTCATCAACGGAAATTTAAATAAATGCGCTATATTTTATTAGAAATATAATTGTTTAATACTGGTAAATAAGCACATCATTATTTTTACAATTTCTAATCAATATATCATAAATATCCTATCCTATGATTCCTATATCTTTCAGTCAAAGCGAAACACCTTTTCCAAACCTTTTTAGTCTCTTCCAAAGACCTTCCCTACACCAACAACAGGAACAACAACAACAAAAATAACAACAAAGTAATGGAGTAAGCGAAAATGTCTTACCGTACTTGGAACCAGGACTTCAGTAGTGATAATAAGTTGCTGAAGAGTGTAACGCGCAACACCGCTGATGCCCTGCCCACCGTTGGGCAGAGCTGGAAGACCTGGTCCTAATGATGATGAAAGCTCACTGGACTTTCTCTTGCTGCATGGTCTCGAACCCCCTGCCCCTCGTCCACCAGGGGCCCCTCCTCTTCCGCTATGCTTTCGACCGCCGCCTCCGTAGTAATATGGGGGAGTCAAACTCTTCATTTTTCGCATGTATTTATATTAAACTGCTAACCCATGCACTGTGGAGAAAAATAAATCTAAAATCTAGGGCTATATATATATACATATATTGATATTATATATATTATATATATGTGTGTGTGTGTGTGTGTGTGTGTGTGTATGTATAACTGAATCACAAAAACTTGGAAAGTGAAACAATGGAGTAATCGCTGCGATGCATTTCGACTCAGTGTGTGTGTGTGTGTGTGTGTGTGCGTGTGTGTGTGAGGCATAATATTGATGCTTTCCCCATACCCCATATTTTCATTTTTACATTCACATATTTCTTTCTCCGTATACATCATTCATGTTCCCTCTGTATATCACTTTTACAAAAATCTGTCTATTTGCCTGTCTACTTACTTTGAGAAACATGTTATCTGGGATACCAGTTCCTCAAAACTCCTTTCATAATTCCCAAACGCCATTTCTTTCAGTTGAAGTACGTCTGTACTTGCCAAGTCTTAGCCAAGCACTTCTTTTGCTAGATGTGAAAGTTGTCTGGTTCGTTGGTGTTAGTTCCCATACCCTTGCGAAAGCAACAGACTACCTATTATTAATCTTTGAAGAGGAGATATCTTTCCTCCCATGCTTTGCCCAGCAGATGCAGAAACAACACAGGTGCAACAAGCCTTGATGAGGGAACCTCACTGATAATTCTGGTTGGGAACTCATTACTACTAAGGATAAGCCAAACGCCAAGGTCCGTCCCAAATCAGATGGGCCAGTGGATGACCAAAGTCAATTTATTTAAGCCAGTCTCGAATTTCTTCATGACCACTGAAGAGCTCCATTATCAGCTAAAAAAGATTATTTTGAAAAGAGTATCGTTGAAAGCACAGGAAGACACTGCACATTCACCTAGAGTACGTAGCCATACACGTGACACCCGAGTAACGATGAAAGAGGTGAATAATGACAAATTTCACCTTTGATACCAGATGTCATGGCCACTCTAAGTTTTTCGAGGGCCAAGAAATTGTCAATAATCGATAAAGTTTGTCCTTTAGTTGGAATCAAACACATTTTTCTTCTCATTTCTGGATGACCATATTTTGTTTCAGTTAGTCAACTATTCGCCTTACAATGATGTCAAACCAACATTGAGTTTGATTTTTGTGACCAATTATGCATCTGTTTAATCAGTCTGATGGGCAAATGCAACAGCACTGTATCAGGAATGGGTGACAGTAATACAAATTACTGCGATTCAACTCTTGAGAGAAAGATATGCAAATGATTGTAAATTTATCCACAGTAATAAGTAACCGAGTTTTATTTTACGTTGTACCATTTGATCTTGAGTATGAAGTTACCACAGAAATTACCTTTCTCCTGCAGTAGGAGAAAAGATCCTCATCTGTTGTTTGTTTCCAGAAATACCAAATTTCATCCATGATAAGCAGGAAACCTGTCGTCATGACACAGAACAATTGAAGAAGGGGCTGCAGTCTGTGTTCCAAACACTGGAAACAGGTGTCATTAAAGACTCTTGGTCGAATTCGAACCACTGACTCAGCTTCCCAGATTAACCACAACAGTCATCACTCACACATATCAGGTGACAGGCAATCAAGCCCCCACATCACCAAATGACGCTAATCAATGACTCCCAAACAACCACTTTCTCACGAAGTCCATCCTCAAGCTTTATGCTCAATCAAGGTCCTCCTCAAAGCTGTTTTTTTTTTCAAGGGAGTGCAACAACAAAGTTTGAATTACTTGCAACACATGTGAGGCAAGGAGATCACAGATTAATTCACTGAACCTTTGTTTTACGTTCCTTAAGACAGCTCAGCGTGTATTAAGAGTGCACAGAGCAATACCCGTGCTGCAAGTGGGTGGTGCCAAGCACCACACAGTTCTTTACCTGTAAGCATTACTGGATGCCAATAACATAAATGACATCACAGTATGCTCCTCCATTACCACAGTGCCAGCACCATCCCTGGGATCTCCTACTGTTAGTACCTGACAGTAAGGTTATATCCAACTCCTCCTACAGTGCATGCCATTTGGAATGGCATTGCACAAATGATGAATGGCTTTTCACCCTATCACTTTACCCTGTGCAATTGTCATTCTAGTGTTAAAACAAAAGAGGAAACATAAGAACGTGTTTACATGCTGGCCACTGGAACTCAGTACACATTCCTGCACCCACACATTGTTGCAAAGTTGGGACTATGCCCAATGAGGCAAGTACAGTTCATGTTGGTTATCATTTTGGGCAACATAAAAGTTCATACCTTTAATGGGGTACGGCTGCATGTCCACACTGCAGACATAGGGTATTTCATAAAAGCTCTGGTCACAGAGCATAGAGATATGCCTCTGGTCATACTCCCTGATTTTGTAATCTCATTAGCAGACCAAAATAATAGTCTTTTACTCCTGATGTTTCAGCATAATAATCAGTGTTTATTACTAAGCACATCTAATTGATTGGTGCTAAGAACTGAATGGTGTCACTTTGTTACATAGCACTGCAGGTATCATTGTTTTTGGCCAAATAACTTGCTGGTGCTATTGTAAGACTGATGGAACCAAGAACACTTTTGTCCCTCACCCCCTCACTGAAGGGAAAGTTCAGAATAACAAGGCGTGATCCGACCTCCAGCTTACTTGGGTTCGTGCTAAAATCTATGGTCAAATAGAGCGTTGTTTCACCAACTCAGATAAAAACTATAACAAATAATTTTTCTGAAAAGTTTACTTTTTCATGCTAATAAATAAATCATAAATACCCTATCCACCTTTTTTAGCCCTTGTTAGGCTTTCCTAACCCCCAACAACAACAACAACAAAAACAATGTAGTTTGTAGGCGTACTTGCACCATACAAGTGAAGGTATTGCTGAACCAACTGTGCCAATAGAGGTGAAACATGGATGCTGAGTGCGATTGAAGGAATGGGGTTGAAGCTATAGAGATGAATTTTGTCATATATTTTCGCTTACTCGGCAAGTAAGCCTACAAACTACTGGTTGTTCTTAATCTCTTGGGGCAGGGGGGTAGGAAAGCCTAAAAAGGTCTGAAAAAGGTGTTTTGCATTGAGTTAAGGATTTAAGAATTTTACGTTAGGATATTTACGACGTATTTATTAAAATCAAAATGTAAAAAAAAATTTATTTTTTCTAATAAGATATAGAGTATTTATTTTAATTTTCGTTGGTGAAACGACACACTATTTGACCATGGATTTTAGCACATGCCCAAGTAAGCTAGCAGTCAGATCACGCTTCGTTTATATAAGAAAATTCGAAAGTATGGGCACTGTGGAGATATGCAATGGGTTTTTCAAAAAATTAGTAAAGGTTAAAGGTAACACAATGAATCAGTGGCCTGAGATGCTTCAAGTGGTAGGGGTGTAAGAATACTATCGCCATAGGTTCTGCGCGTCATAAAAGGCAACTAAAAGGACAGCTGCTGCCTTGCACTCTTACTTTTTAGTCAAAGGATAGGCCCACTGCCAATAACTGTGGAAACTGCTGCCTTGCACTCTTACTTTTTAGTCAAAGGCTAGGCCCACTGCCAATAACTGTGGAAACTGCTGCCTTGCACTCTTACTTTTTAGTCAAAGGCTAGGCCCACTGCCAATGACTGTGGAAACTGCTGCCTTGCACTCTTACTTTTTAGTCAAAGGCTAGGCCCACTGCCAATAACTGTGGAAACTGCTGCCTTGCAGTCTTACTTTTTAATCAAAGGCTAGGCCCACTGCCAATAACTGTGGAAACTGCTGCCTTGCACTCTTACTTTTTAGTCAAAGGCCAGGCCCACCGCCAATGTGATTGATGACAGCAAGGGCATGCAGTTTTAAAAACCCTCTTTGCCAAAAATAAACTATGCCTGATGTGAGGCGCATCAGGCAACCGACCCCTTAATGTAGGGATAATAACGGGAAAGAAGAGCTTTATGAAAAGAATTGAGGATGGTAAGTTGGTGAAAGGAGTACTACAGTATTCAGAGTTGTTGAGTGATAGGAGAGAGAGATCCCTAGAAAGGGGTAAACTGAAGGCGGGTGAGAAGTTTGGAAAGGATCGAGGGGCCTCAGCATTCAAGAGGCAAGAGGAAGCATGCAAGGTAGAGGTGGATGACGCAGTGTGAGTGTAAGTGTCAAGGGTTCACTGCAGTGTAGGTGAGGTTTCTGTGTAGGTGTATGTAGAACAGAAGAGAATATATAGGATTTAGGTCAAAGGCCAAGCACTGGGACCTAAAAGGTCATTCACCGCTGAAACGGAAATTAATATCAAAAAGGTTTGAAACGTGTAACTAGGGGAAAACCTCGCAATTGCACAATGAATCAATTGTTAAGAAACGGTGGAAAGTAAGATGGAAGAAAGAGAATATGAACGGATTGCAGCTAGGGACCCAAGGAATGCTACAAAGCATCTTTAGTAATGCCTACAATGCTCCTCTTTGTTTGTTTGTATGGTGCTTTTACGCTGCATGGAACCAGTGGTTATTCAGCAACGGGACCAACGGCTTTACGTGACTTCCTAACCACGTCGAGAGTGAACTTCTATCACCAGAAATACACATCTCTCACTCCTCAATGGAATGGCCGAGAATCGAACCCGCGACCACCGAGGTGCGACGCTAATACCATACCAACCACGCCGCTGAGGCGTCCACATTTCATCAGTTAAGGTGTTAATGTATCTGTGTCCATTCAAAATTGTCTCTCATTTATAAGGAACTACTCCTGATACACACACACACACGCATGTGTGTATATATATATATATATATATATATATATATATATATATATATATATATATATATGTATAACAGAATCACGAAAGTTAGGAACGTGATAAATCCATAAATAAAGATAAATGCCACGAAGGAAAAATAAACGAAGGAGTCTGCGAGATCTTTCGGCTGAAAAGCCCTTTACTGAAGCAGCTACTCCAGTAAAGGGCTTTTCAGCCGAAAGATCTCGCAGACTCCTTCGTTTATTTTTCCTTCGTGGCATTTATCTTTATATATATATATATATATATATATATATATATATATATATATATATATAATATATATAGTATATGAGAAGCTCTTTAAGATTCTTACCTCCTAATCTTATCTCTTGTCTTTAGTTCTTCATTACGGTTCCTTCCCTTAAATGTGCATCCTAATTCGTTTCTTTTAACCTTCCCTCTCGCCTCATCCCTTTTATGAGTTGTCACCTAAGTTTTAGTAACGCGCACCCCACCCCTTCTCTCTCTCTCTCTCTCTCTCTCTCTCTCCTCTCTCTCTCTCTCTCTCTCTCTACATTTGGGGATGGATGCATATGCTATAATCTTTGCCAAAAACAAACATTCTAAAAATGAAGACATGCTGCTCAATATACACTGTAAACGTAGTATATGAGTCTTGTATGGCAAACGTGTGTTTGTTTGCACAGAGGAGTCTTGTTTGTTTGTTTGTTTGTATGGTGTTTTTACGTTGCATGGAACCAGTGGTTATTCAGCAACGGGACCAACGGCTTTACGTGACTTCCGAACCACGTCGAGGGTGAACTTCTATCACCAGAAAAGGGGAGTCTTGTGGTGGTCTTCTCTGTGTCGTTCGGTGTGGGTGTATGTATTGGACACTTTGGTGAAAAGTGTGATATAACACTGAAATAGACAGTGGTTTCTGAACCTTTCAAGAAGGTCATTGTTGATGTTATTGGACCATTACCAAGGACTCGTACTGGAAATGAATATATTTTGACCATCATGGTTAGGATGTCTCGATATCCTAAGGCAACACCTCTACGTACTATAAAAAGCGTTAAAATTGTAGATGTACTAATTGACTTTTTTACCAGGTTTGGGATGCCTAAAATAATTAATATCGGATTGTGGCTCTAATTTTGTTAGCAGGTATTTCAGAGATAAAATGGCAGAGTTAAATATAAAACATTTAACCTCTTCTCCATATCACCCAGAAAATCAGGGAGCTCTGGAGAGATTTTATCAACCCCTGAAATCTGTGGTAAAGAAATATTGTTTGATCACTGGTTCTGAATGGGATAAGGAATTACCTTATATGTTGTTCGCTTTTCGTTCTGTCCCCGTCAGTCTTTAGGTTTTTCCCCTTTCAGCCTTGTATTTGGTCACTGTGTTCGAGGTCCTTTTGATGTTGTTCGAGAGTTCTGGGAGGGAGATGTCCCTGAGATAAATTTATTTGGTTATGTGTCTAATCTAGGAATAAGTTAACCAAGGCTTGGAAATTTGCAGGTCAAAATTTATTGTGTAGCCAAAAAAGAATGAAGTACTTTTTTGATAGGTCTAAAGCACGTGACTTTGCGGTAGGCGATGAAGTTTTGGTTTTGTTACCCATTCCAGGAAACCCATTGAAAGCTTCTTTTTCAGGCCCTTGGAAAATTTTGAAAAAAAAAAACAGTGGTTAATTATTCAGTAGAGACTCCTGAGAGAAGGAAACCTTTTCAGCTTTGTCACGTAAATATGTTGAAGGCATGTAGGGAACGGGAGAAAGTTATTCCCGTGGCAACCATCGGGGATGCTGTAGTTTCTGATAACGATAAATTGTTTTTCTTTTTCAGAGGGTGAAAGAATTGATGATAATTGTTTTGATGGAAGTGAATGGCTTTTGGATAATAAGAATTCTTTGAAAAAATTTTCTGGAATGGTTTCTCATTTAAGTAATGGAGAACAAAGGTCTTTAAAGAAATTGGTATTTGATTATAAGGAATTATTTTCGGATGTACCGGGAAGGACTTCTGTCCTTCAGCATGACGTGGACGTAGGTAACTCCACGCCTGTGAAACAATCTCCTTTCAGGTTGAATCCTTTCAAAAATGAGGTTGTAGCGAAGTTCATTATATGCTGACTTCAGGTTATGTTTTGATTACCGTAAATTGAATGAATTGTCTAAGTCTGATTGTTATCCATTACCTCGAATTGAGGATTGTATTGATCGTATGGGGAAGGTCAAATACATTAGTAAATTCGACTTGCTGAAAGGTTATTGGCAGGTTCCTCTTTCGAAGCGGGCAAGGGCCTTGTCTGCTTTCGTAACATCACAAGTGGCGACCGTTTTGACAGGATCTTTCGTTCCTAGGTATTCACTGGTGTATGTGCAAAGTTAATTCTTAGGGTTATTTTTCAGGCAGCATATTTTCACCTCCTCGTGTTTTTCTTGTGTAAATTTTGTGTTCTGTGTGAATAATAGTGGTCATTATGGTTGTTAACGTATTGGAGCTCCTTTGCGGGGAGGGGTGGAAAGAGAGGCTTGCAGAGTTGAATAGGGAGGTGGACTTGGAAAATGTAGCGCAGCATTTTGAATTGGAATATGAAGTGTCCATACGAAAGGGTGTATTGCTATTGCAAATTTATGAATACATTAAAACTGTAAAGGCAGGTGGGGAACAAGAAGTGAAGCCTGATAAAGGAGTGTTGTCTGTAGAAATTTTGGATAGGCAAATTGCTCTGGGGCAGATGGAGTTTGAAATAGAAAAGTTTAAGGCAGAGGAAAGAGAAAAAGAGAGGCAGCATGAGATTGCCATGAGAGGCACAGGTCCTTCATCTTCCCTTCCCCAAATAGGTCGGTAACGCCTGCTATTAATTGAGCGCAGGCTCTCAAATTTATGCCTCAATTTGAGGAAAACAATTTAGCAGAGTTTTTTTTTGCACCTTTTGGGAGGATTGCAGCAAGGTTGGAGTGGCCCCAAGAGTATTGGACCACTTTTATACAGAGTAAATTGGTTGGAAGGGCTCAGAGGGTGTATGTAACTCTGGAGGGGGATTTGTCATCAGATAATTATGAGAGTGTGAAAGCTATTGTCTTGAAGGCCTATGAGTTAGTACCTGAAGCCTATAGGCAACGCTTCAGGAACTTACAAAAAAGTAAGGAACAAACTTTTGTTGAATGCTAGTGATTGGCTCAAGTCCAAGGAAGTGGTGGATTTTGATAAATTGAAGGAATTAATGTTGGTGGAGGAGTTCAAGAGGTGTGTGCCGGACAAACTGAAGGTCCACTTCGAAGAGTTAAAACTTGAGACCGTTCAGGAGATAGCCATCGCTAGTGATGAATATTATTTGTCTCATAAGAGTGAGTTAGGGGGAGTAACGACAACTGTGAGATCTGGTTGGTTTAAAACGGGTAGGAATAATAATTATAATAATAATAATGCTAAGATGTTTACCAGAAATAATTATAGAGGTAATAATCAAGGTACGGATCAGGGTAATGCTAATACTAATGTTAATTTTTCTCCTAACAGAGGTAATAGGAGACCTAATATATATAATCCAAAGAAATTAAAGATATGAACGTGCTTCTTTTGCAATAAGAAGAGACACGTAAAGGGCTTGTGTTATGCGTTTAAAAAAACGCAAAAGGCTGATGGTAGGCCAGTGATGGGTGTGGAAATGAGAGAGAGAGAACCTGTCCCAACAAGGACCACTAACCAATGACTACGTACGTGGCTGTTTTGAAAAGTATTTGTCTATCGGTAGTGTCTCGTCTGCAAATTCGTCCAAGAAAAGACGAGTAAGTATTTTGCGTGATGCTGGAGCAGCTCAGTCTTTGATCCTTAGGGAGGCATTGCCGTGTAATTTTGTTTCTGAAAGTGAGGAATTCGTGTTATGTCTGGTTTTCCTGATACGGTAAAATCTTACCCTATTGAAAATTTTAATTTAATTTGCCCTTCCTTTACAGGGAATTTGAAACTGGCCATCGTTGATAAATTTCCTGTTGTGATAGGGAATGGTGTTGCTTTAAAGAATACTTGTCCCATACTGATAAATCTTGATAGTGAGGTAGCAGTAGTTACTCGTTCTAGTGCTAGAATTGTTGACGCTGCAGGGTCAACAATTAATGTAGATTTAAATAGTTTAGAACGTAGTGATAGCGTAGTTGTAGATCTTGAGATTTTGAAGGACAAATTGAATTGGACCACTGAAGAGCTTATTACAGCTCAGAAAAAGGATTTTCGTGATCTCCCTATTGAGTCAGGTGAGGTGTTCTGACGTAACTGTTCCCAAATTTAAGATAATTAATAATGTTTTATATACTGATTATAAAATTTTGAAACATAAGGGTTCCTTTTGTTTACAGGAATGAGTTAATATCATTGGCGCATGAAAGGGTTTGGCCGAACATTTTGGCATTTATAAGAATTCGGGCAAGTTGCTTATGAATTATTATTGCCCCAAGTTGAAGGCGGACGACGTTAAGAAATTTGTAAATAGCTGTGATGTTTGTCTAAATGTCGGTAAACCCAATTAGCCCATACCAAAAGCGCCTCTATGTCCTACTCCAGTGTGTTTCTGAGCCTCCAACCTTGAAGGGCGCTGCTATTGCTGCTGGATAGATATTTATTCCTCGCTTTTTGGAGAGTTACGTTTGAACGCTGTATGTCCTATTGGATAACCTTACCCTGCAGCAAGGATATTGTATTCTTCAATTTGTGTACTGCCCTTGGTGCAGTAAAAGCCAAGGGGGCCTCTCTGTCCCAAGGTAATAACAGTTATACCTGTATTTATTTATTGAGATCACGGCCTTTGATCCTCTGCTGACGTCTTTAGTGGAGCTTGTGAAAGCCAACCAACACCATAGTTTGGGATCAATTTTCCCTGCCACCCAGATTAAGCCTCCATACATGGAGTTTGTTATTGTCCTCCAAGAGGAGACCCATAAATCGTTTGAGGAAGTTGTTAAGGATATTAGATTGTATTTGTTGGGGCATTCTTAATTTTCGCTTGCCTCCTCCTTTCTGGACCCTCCCCCCTTTTTGTATTTATGTGTTGATGACCTGTCTTTAATTGTAGTTTTCTTTTACAGAAATTAACTGTTTCATTCATTATTGTAACATTGAGGTTCAGCTGTTATTCCTGTCTGAGATTTGTGTATTAAAATTACGGTTTTTTTATGGTATTTTCTTTGTCCCCTTGAATTGACTTTGCACACCTATTGAAATTTAGTATTGTGTTTTGTGAATACTACTTGATAAAAGTTTAGTGTTTTGTGTGGTGGTCAAACCAGCCATCACACCTTCCCCCTCGCCTCATCCCTTATGAGTTGTCACCTAAGTTTTTGTAACGCGCACCCCCCGCTCCCCTTCTCTCTCTCTCTCTACATTTGGGGATGGATGCATATACTATAATCTTTGCCAAAAACAAACATTCTAAAAATGAACACATGCTGCTCAATTTACACTGTATGCGTAGTATATGAGTCTTGTATGGCAAGGTTGTTGCTCTCAATAGGACTAGTGTAGCGTAAAATCATACACTCAAACATTTAAGAAAGCGTACATTTTGATTATTTGTTGACTAGCACAATCAAACAAAATGTACGCTTTCTTAAATGTTTGAGTGTATGATTTTACGCTACACTAGTCCTATTGAGAGTAACAACCTTGTCATACAAGACTCATATACTACGTATATAACGGTTCATCTCATTTGCTTGAGCCTTTATCTTCAGTCGTGTCAACATAATGACAATATCTATCGTCCAGCATTCTAATAATTGCTTTACTTGAAAATTTCAATATATTCTCCCGGCAACTCTCTTTCGCACTTGCTGAGTAACTTTGGTGTAATTTTCATAACCTAATCATGATAGCTTAGACCGTTTATTGTTCCATTAAAATTTACGTTTATGATGCTATTGTTCGATAATAATGAACGACTTCAACAAAGAATAAAATCCCACATTATGGGGACTTCAAAGTTGACTAAACATGAGATTGTCTTAACATACAAATTATTAGAATTAATGCACAAAAGAACATTTTGGGGTCCGTTGTATTTTCTATGCATTGCCATCTTGACAGAGAACTATTAGCTACCTGCACAATTATAACCAAGTTGAAATAAGCATATCAAAGCAATACATACCTTGATTTTATCATGCATCTCTTTATGTATAATTATGGACGAATTCTACATGCAAGATTTCAACGTTTAACGTTTTTGTACCCTATATCACAGGTTTACACGACACATTTGGTATTCACCTCAACATCTGCAGTTGTTTATACATCTAAGCTGGCGAAGTAATGTTCGTCCCCAATGGCTAGAGCACCGGAAAAACACCAATCAGAGAGCGCGTTGCGTGTGGCCGTTGCCATAGCAACTGGGAAGCCAGCCAACCGGTAACACTGAACAGTTGGTGCGACAGTTCAAAAATGCCTTCCTATGATTATAATATAAGTTTACAAATTCTCATGTCGTTACCATCCACAATTATAATTTATTTTTTCAATGTTACAGCGTGAGTTCATATTAAATATGTAAATAAATCATTTGAACTTTTTGTCTGACTGTGTATTTTTAGTAATTTGCATATTATTTTCCAATCTGATTGTTCGTGTGTATAACAATTTCATTACAGTTTTATGGTTTCTCGAAAAAGATAAACGCCATTTATGTTTCACGCCATTTTCATTATCACAGCTGTACCTTTAATAGAAAACCACTGAATGAACCATTCGGATCCAGAGCCTGGCCTACGTAGTACTAGACCTGGTATTTTATTCTAGTTCTTCGAGCCAATCCTGTGAGAGCTGGAAGTCAGCTCAGTGGTCTGGTTATATTACTTTAATAATATAACTAATAACATTTTGGGAGTAGGCCCTCTCTCGAACATGTCTTGTTGAAAAGGATTGTTGCTTCAGCTACATTAATTTTATATAGTCTTCTCTATTTTCCTTATCAGAGACTTTTCTGTGTTGCTCAAATTGGCAAGTAACGTGACAGAGATAGATAGTAATAAAGAATATCGGAAATGACCTTACCCTTTGTCACGTTGCTTGACAGTTTGAGCAACACAGAAAAGTCTCTGATAAGGAAAATAGAGAAGACTATATATGAAATTAATGCAGCCGAAGCAGCAATCCTTTTCACCAAGACGTAATTAATAATAATAATAGAAAACCACACAAGTAGTACAACCTCGAAAATTTCGCGTTTAATCACTTTACTCATTTCGTTCCAAATAAAATTCTGATGAAAACAGAAGTAAAATTCATGAAGTATACGGTACCTGTCCCCTTCTTTCTACAAACAATACTGATACAGATCAATTCGAACCAGAAATTATATGGAATTCTTAAATTGCTGAGCGGGCGAAAGGTGCACACACACACAGTAACACGCTACCTTTGACCGTATGACTATTAACAAGCAGCCATACAGGAAAATACAGCGAAAGGTATGATGTTTTATGTGGTAGGCCTTGCATTATCAGCACTTGCTTATTGATTTTGTTTGTTTGTATGGTGCTTTTACGTTGCATGGAACCAGTGGTTATTCAGCAACGGGACCAACGGCTTTACGTGACTTCCGAACCACGTCGAGAGTGAATTTCTATCACCAGAAATACACACCTCTCACTCCTCAATGGAATGACCGAGAATCGAACCCGCGACCACCGAAGTGGGACGCCAACACCATACCAACAACGCCACTGAGGCGCTCTGATTTGATTGATTTATAGACTTTTTGCATCGATACCAAGCACGGGCAACTAGGACCATTCAGCGCTGATACGAAAATTGACAGTGCAAAAGTCTGAAAGGTGTAACGGGAGGAAATCCTCACAGTTGCACTATGAATCAATTGTTAAAAAACGGTGGACAGTAAGATGGAAGAAAGGGAATACGAATGGAGGTGCAGTAAAAGGAATGAAAGAGGTTGCAACTAGGGGCCGAAGGGACGCTGCAAAGGACCTTAAGTAATGCCTACATTGCATTTGCACCGCATGAGGTACACTGAAGGCTGTACCCCCCTACGGAGACATACTGATTTATATTACAAATACTTAAGACCTAACATTACCATTTTATCTATTTTGACCTACACAAGATGAAAACGTTATCATCTCTAGATATCTTTGGTTTGTTGTTAGGGTTACTGAACAATATTCTTGAAACAAACACGCTTAATGACCATGAGGTATATACTTTCTTGTAAACATGCTAAACATACATATAGAAATTGTAGTCATATGGACATGGGTTAAGTCTTTATTCATGTAAAACTTCATTTTTCATATAACAGAACGAACACGCTTTTTGAAATACGTATATTAGTGATCATCCAAATTCTAAAAATAAAACTTTATACAAAGCATGCAGACGTTCATTCTCCATAAGCACTTCATTACCGGTTGGTAAATTTCCCTGTAGGCGCTCAAGAAAATCATGCTATCAAAGGAGGCATGTGTAGATCCGTTTTAGAATTGTGTGTGTGTGCTTTATCATTTACCTTACACCGTTTGAACATATTTTTATGAAACGAAAGAAAGGGAAATTGTTTACAGCGATCATTCGAAAGCAAAAGCAGTAGTATTTCTCAAGGATTATGCCTTACATAAGATTTTAGAGCACTTTCTTTCACCTATCATGGAGAAAGGAGTAAAGCCAAAAACCAAGAGTGGGGATATTATGACATAACTTAACTGGTGTATATACCTACAGCGAAAGGAAACTGGCAAATTATCAGTGTTCATCAGGTATAACAAACTGTAACACTCAATACTCCTAAAGAGTAAGGTGAGCTCACTTTTATAAATTAGTACATCTCTGTGTTCATAAGACCGTATTTGCATGAACTCGAATAAAATTCCTCAACTTGACAAAGGGATGGGTCACACCGAAACCAAATAGTACTAACTGGTCCAGCCTATACTGGGGCTCCCGTGGCTTTACCTATTCCAATTTATCAGATTTAATCTTACATAGTATGTTATTGACACTCGATGAAAAATACCTCTGTGTCTTCGTTCTTCCTAAGGCCAACTTTTACTCTATTTAGACAGACATCTAAATCTGCAATGTAAAACAAACAAATTAACTCGCATATATTACACTGTCCTCGTTTCAGAGAACATCAAGCCAGAACAAAATTGACGCAGTCAGCCGTGGTCTTGCAATAGGATTGCGATACGCGATGTCCAGTCACTATGATCTTGGTATTGTTATGGAGGAGCATTCACAATGTACAAGAATGAACTAGATTTTTAGTGAGCACAAATCACCCACCTCATCATCCTATTTCATTCCTTTTTGTCCATAACTACTTAGCAGGGGCTATTATTATTATTATTATAAAAATAGTTTAACCAGACCACTGAGCTGACTTTCAGCTCTCATAGGGCTGGCCCGAAGGATTAGATAAAATGCCAGGTCTAGGCTAAAGGCCAGGAACCGGTACCAAATAGGTCATGAAGTATAATAAATAAATTATAAAACTGCACAAGGGCACAGACTTCCATACTAGAACTCAAACACGCAATAAATACATTTACTCACGATTCCATACATACTTATTAAAAAGGTGTATTAAAATTAATAACAATTCAGCAGGGGCTAGATATGCACGTAACTTTATAGGGAAAAAATTAAAAAAAAAAAAATATTCATTATGTACTGTATTCACCAAAATCTCAGATATGGTCGACTGAGCAATACTATTGACACTATCCTTGAATTCAAGAGCGAAATTCTTATACGCTTTCCATAGTTTTAACACCATTGTCACAGTGATTTGTACCGCAGTTGGCTTAACTTTTCTCAGAAATCTTTCAACTTGACCACAGTCACACAGCTAAATTTACTCGTTAAAAAATCACAGCTCATGCAATCGTTCTATGGCCTTATTAACATTTCAGTAACCAGAAATAATCCACTTGACCAAGGGGATTAGTTCTGGTTACTGAAATGACTTACACTTTGAGATGACTGCAAGACAGAAGCAACATTCAGTCATAAATGCGTTCAGCACATTCCCCTTCTCGCATACCATCTGCTTAGGAGCTCAGTGTGTGTGCACATTTTTAAAAACATCTGAAGAGAATTTAATACAGAATTATGGAGGAGTGATAATAGTAATTTAAATTTGACATCTTCGAGGGTTGCGTGACAGAGAGAGTGAGAGAGTAAGTTTCGTGGTTGGTATCGCTGTTAAGATCGTGTGGTGTGTTTGTGTTTTCGGTTTTTCGAAAGAGAGAGAGAGAGAGAGAGAGGGGGGGGGTGTTTAATTGGTGGATGGATGGTTAACGACTGAATTACTTGTTGGTAAGTTCTGGGTTGTCTGCTGCTGGCGCGGCTACCGACTCGCCGACGCCGAGTCAGTCAGTCTTGAATCATTGTCTGTAGTGGAGAGTTAGTGTTTTGGGCAACAGTCTCGGATTCCTTGAGTTGTATAAAGTGATATTGTGTTTCATGTTACTGGGTGTTTTGATTGATAATGACATTGTAAAATTGTTGGGCCTGTGTTGTTGAATTTGTTGTGCTTTTGTGTTGGAAGGTTGTTCAGCTTGTGAGTTCTGTTGTGTTGTAGACGAGTTGTTGGAGTTGTGAGTTGAGTGTTGTTGTGGGTCCTTGGTGTTGTAGGTGGTTGTGTTGGCTTGTAGTGTTGTTGTTTTTTATGTTGTTAGGGATTGTTTGTGCATTGATCCTTTGTTGGGTTTGTTGTTGAATTGTTGTAGTCCTTGTTGGTTAGTTTGTGTTGTGTTACGACGGCCGTATCCAGCGGACAGTGCAGCTCCTCGCCCTGAATGAGTCTAGTGTGTGGTAAGTACCAGAATTGTTTTGGAGAGTTTTTTTATTTTGGCTTGTGATCCCGCCACAGAATTACAAAATGCAAAGTAACTAAATTCACCTAACACAAAGAATGAACAGATAGTTAATATATATGTCATGTCAAAACAGTCAAAACAGTGACTTCACTTTGAGGCTGGAACCAATGCGTATTGTAAACTTCACAAGAAACAAATAGCTAACGTGTTTATGATAATAAATGTGCTGTATATATTCAGGATATCTTGGAAGTCTAACCTACTGCCTTTCAGGTGGCATTGCCGATACAGGATTTGGTCCTGGGACTTAACCTCTACTTGCCTGATTATAGTGTCAAGGTAGTATTTTACTGAATATAAATTAGCCCAATATCCTGTAGATTAAAATAACAAGAAAAATGTATACATAATTTAAAACTCGCGTTAGTAGACTTACAACCCTAAGAGAACATCCCTCGAAAAAACCGACTGGGACGTCCCACAACCATTTCTCTCCATCAAAACTGCAGTCATTCTCTCCCCTCTCGCCAGCCACGCTTTCCTCACCTATACAAACCCATTCCCAATCCCAAAGACCACATGCTCCCCAGAGCTTAAGTACAAAAGCAAAAAACAACAATTTTTCTTAATCATTACAGTGAAACAGTTATATCAAACGAAACACAACAACAAGACAACAGTAACAATCTACATACAGTACTGTTAGCAGAAATCTACAATTCAAAGTTCCTCCTCCGGGCACTCCAACTCATGGTCTCTCATCTAGGCAGGCGCACAGCTTTTTCTCCTAGGATATCTCCTGTTATCATCCCTCTCTTCAGTCACCTCCTCCTCCTCACTAGACTGCCCTGAGGAACTCCGCAGTTCAACCCCAAGCAAGTCTAACACATGACGTGGCATACCTTCCACCGATGCATTATTTTTAGAATAAATTCCAGTGATGATCGCCTTCCATATAGTGCACACAGCATATGTGGGCCCTGACACCCATAACACTCGCCCCTGAATTCACCAAGATTTCATCTGATGTGTACTCACACTAATAACTTATTGAATGTATTGGAAGTCAAGATTCTCACCCTATTTCACCCATTGCCATTCCCTGTATTCCTGGTATCTGCTGTAATGAAGCACTGACGTGACGAAGCACACAATTCACCAATGATAACCTCACTGTATTCCAACCCGTCCCCCTTAAACCAAACTAACCCTGCCAACCTTTTTATTTCATTTGCAAAATCATCTACCTTGCTCCCCAGTCCATCTTGAATTGGTTAACTTCCCAGTACTACAAAACCTCCATCCGAAAAGGTTTCTTTCAGTAATTCTTCAATCTTTTCTTTATCACTTTGGTCATCTTCTTTCATTTCCAAATAAAAGGCCAATGCAGCACCTTCCAAAAACAATGGAATAAATGCAGCCACAGTATTGACTTTCTAAAGCCTAGCAATCAATTTTACCTTATTTCAACCAAGCAATTACATCTCATTCAGCCTTAATAGTCCAGTATATCTGAGAAATTACCCACCACAAATTGCACTGTTCATGTGTGATATACCAAATTGTAGGTAATTTTGTCAGCTTTCATTTTAAAAAAAGTTTACCAAAATTGGTAGGTGCAAAAAAAAAGTTATTCAAGATGGCTTCCCGACAATTTCGTCTTTTCCATGAAAATCAATTTACTCCAAAATTTTAAAAATCAGACCTTAGAAATTACTGTCAATTTGTACATTTTGACTGAATCTTGGATTAATTATATAGTTATCACATTAATGTGATCATTTGATAAGAATTTGGTTCAAAATTCAAAGTGGCCGCCACTAGATTATGGCAAAAAATGACCCACCACACTGAACGTGTGACATACCAAATTTTAGGTAATTTGTCAGCTTTCATTTTAAAATAAGTTATACATAAACAAAAGGCCGAAGTTGGTCAAAATGGCAGCCAGACATATTTAGCATCCCTAAAAATCAACCCAAAAGTGTGAAGACTCAGATCCTGGAAAGAATAATCATTTTGATTAAACTGAATGTATGTAGGATATACTATTTAACTCTTTATATTTATCCCAAGATTTTAAATTGAACTGTCCCTAAATTCAAAATGGCCGCAATCAACTCACATCTAAATAGCTATCGTTATTTGATTAGTAATTTTTGGTATATTTTGGGTATCTTTTGGTCAGATTTGAAAATCATATATATCCATGTCCATTGATAACTTTAATGCAAAAGCAGCTTTTATATTGTATAATTTCATTTGGAGGAGAAAGTTATATAAGGCAATCAATTTAATTGCAGAGCTAAATATCTATTCATATAAATACATCCTTTCTTATATCCAGTACACTATTGGCACAAAAGAAAATAAAGTATCATAATCCCATTTGATTAGTCACTAGCTTCATCAGCTTCATCATTCTCAGTATCAGGAGCAGAGCAGTTTTTGCAGAGCAAGCCCTTGCATACCTTGCATGCAAAACTGCATTGCAAACCAAATTTTCTGCAAGTACATTTCTTATTAGAACATTCAGTTTTACATCCACAATATAAGGCATCTAACAAAGCGTCAGGTGCAGCTTTTTTATTCATCATTATTGGCACAAGGCCTTCTTGAGTCATTTTGTATCCATATTTTGTAGGGTCAAGTTCATTGCCCAACCATTCCTGTACTTGTTGATATACTCTTAGTAAAGTGTAATGAGAAGAGTCTGATGTTGGCAGCAGATCCTTAGGGGAAACTGCCTCAGTACTAGACTACTTTCTTTTGAAAATATTCCACACACAGGTCATCAAGGGAATTTTCTTTGGTGTTTCCTGTATACAAGTTTGATATAGCTTTTTCTCCTGCAGCAGCAATTTCTTCATGGGAGGCATCAGGACTTTGGAACGCAGAAGCAAGCTCTGTTGATTGTGGCACTTTCACTATTCTATTCAAGGCTGTTGCCTTTCCGATTCCGTGAATTCTAGATGTAGTGTCGCAACCAGTGACGGCATCTAGAAATAGCAGGTGAGAAAAGACATTAATGTCGAGTTTATTTTGGAGGGATTTGATGTCCCAACACAGGTTTTTTTCTTCTGTCTGCTTTGGAGAAGACCACAGGTAAACTTGGTGGGATGTGTTCTGCTCACGCTCGACAGCTAGAATCAGCAAATCAGTATCCTCACCAACTATCACAGAGGTGCATTTTGATGCATTCTGATAAGCAGTGTCGATGATCAGCTTATCCGCATCAGATCCCAACTTGCTGCACGTAGTTTGATAGTAAGAAGATCTACAATTTTGTTCTTATTCTGTCCATTAGTCATGAATACTTCTTTATCAACAGTCACTTTCATGTCAGGTGTGAAATCAGTTCTCTCACAGAATTTCCATTTGCTACGTCTCTTGTGAGCAGCGTCTTTAGTGGTTGGTTTATCTGGATAGCCATCGAAGACAACTGTACCTTTCTTTCTATTGTTTCTATCTAGATAGGCTACATGTCTGCCGGTAAGTGTGTTCCATGTTTCTCCTTTCACCCACACTATCCTGTGGAGAAAAGCTCCACCATCGATTACATATTCTGCATTATCTGGAGGCTGATCACTCATATCAGGGACTAGCTTCAATAAAGCTGGAAGGAAGCCTGACTTATTGGCTTCAAGCATAATATCTTGATGCTCAAACAGAGCCGGGGGATAAGTGCAGAGTTCATATGTTAGAGTATTTCTCAGCTCGCCACTATTAACACCAGCAGTTACCATCCTTTGAAACAGTAATATAGGATCGATGCTCACAGTCTCAGAACCTGCTTTGACAGACACTTTCTTGGCCATGGTCTTCACTATGTCTTTTCTTTCAAACGAATACTCAGTCACTAGTTTATTGTCCATAGATTTCAGAATTTTTCTTCCGACTTCTTGGCATTTATCTGCATTAACAGATGCATCGGCTTCTACACCAGTAGCTATATTTCGCAGAGCTTGTTCCTCTCTAAATGGGGTTTTTTCCTTGAGAAAGTCTGAGTTTGTCGATATCCTTGTGGTCTCGCTCTACACGTGATACTCTTAAGATCTTTATGCTGCTCACTAGTCTCAAACTCTACCCCTGTATATTCTTGAATTGCTAGATTTATTTCAGCAAGAACAGGTTGGCTTAGACACCAAGTGACTCTTTGGGCGTCATCCATACCTCTTCCTCTTGTCATACCGCCATCTGTTTTCATTGCTCTCATAATGCACTGTTCAATTATTAGATCTCTGCTTAATCCTGCCCAGACTCGGGCTGACCTCCTGACTGTGTAAAGACCAGAAAGAAATAGGTACCTTTTGATAAATCTCCGGCTGGGTATTAGGTAAATCTAACATTCTGTTGATATAGATATTCAATGACGAGATGTACTGACAGTGGCCAGTCCCTGCAAGGTATGGAAGCATCTCGATCTGACTTTTGATTCCAAGTTCCAGTCGCCAACTCGCTCTGACCAAATAAAGGAACACATGATTTGAGTCATTTCTAGATACTGAAACCACAATCTGGCTGTTCTGGCGTCCTTAAGTTTGTTCTTGAACTCAACTTTATTATTAATCCATTTCAAAGACACTGAGGATTTTACTTCTTTCCATGAAGTATCTCTGGGTTTTCCTCATCATTTCTAGTAGTCTCTGACTGTCTGGTTTTCCTCATTAACAGGTGGCGGGGTTTCCTCTGGGATTTCCTCATCATTATTTCTAGTAGTTTCTGATTCCATCTGTGCAGTTGTAGCAATGGCCTCTTGAACAGTCAAGTCCAGAGGCACTGGCAAACAGTTTGAATGTGAAGTTCTGATTTTATCACCATAGAAGGAGGGTGGTTCATCTGACAATTCAGGGATCGGAACTGAAAGAGCTTCTGATACAATTATGGAGTTCAGAGCTGATGACAGTAGCTGGTGACCTCTGACGGCGTGAGAATATGCCTTGCCAGTGAGCATATGTTTGACTGAGTTCTTAGCATAAATAATCTCGAGCAGTTCAAGACCTGATCCTTCCATTACAAATCCACTGCTTCCAAGGAAACTAACAAGACCATGAAAGCCTCCCATGGATACAATGTCATACAAGGGACTGTCAGAAGTTTGCTCAAGGATGATTTGCAAGCCTTTTTTTCCACAAAGGCTGATCAAAGGTAATGATAGGAACAGTGTCATATCTCTTTGCTTGGTCTGCTACATAATGACGGGTTGAATAAACACAGTCTCTGTTTCCAGAACCCATGTTAATCAGCTGCATGAATTGACCAGAAACATATAGGTATAAGAAATGATGCATTAAGCAATAAATCCAAATATCATTTCAATATAGCCTTTCTTATTAACTTTACATTTAAAATATTTGTTTATTCAGCAAGAATAAGAATTAAGCCCATAACCATAAATTGTTTGTATTTTACTTTTATATACATGTAGCTCACCTTTAGATATTAGTAAAGCAGTTGATTTTAGGAAACTTCAATTCTCGACCATACCCGAGATGAAAATAACATGAAGTTAATAAAAATAAATCAATATATATATATATATATATATATATATATATATATATATATATATATATATATATATATATATATATATATATATATATATATATATATATATATATATATATATCTCATATATATAGATATAGATATTATATATATATATATATATATATATATATATATATATATATATATATATATATATATATATATATTATATATCTATATAGATACTATATCATATAGATCTATATATATATTATATATATATATATAATATATATATTATATATATTATATGTATATATATATATATATATATATATATATAGATATATATATAGATCTATATAGATCTTATATATATTATATATATATATATATATATTATATATATCATATATATATATATATATGATATATATATAATTTATATACTAGCAGAAAAACCGGTCCTACGGACGGGATTTCCTGCTAGTTCCTGTGGATGCATTTTCACGAGGTCGTGTTTTGGTCAATGCAGTAATCAATATCTCAACTTTGGATGGTTCAATTTTCAAAATTTAAAAAGAATCATGAACTAGACATATTGACCATTTCAATGGTATATATATAGTTTATATTAGCATAGTTAAGAAAAATAATAATTGAAAAATAGCAAAATGTTGGCCTACCCCTAATTCGGCTATTTTTCACAAGCACATTTGTATAAAATCACCTGTGCAATAGCAGTTATAATGTTCTACCAACTAAAAGTCAGTAATCCAAAACAAAACATTTGCATCTCACTAATGCAGTCTACATGATAACCAGAAGAAATATTGAAATTTACCATTGATTCGAAGATTTTTTAATAGTTTCAAAACCTTGCTTCAGGTTAAATGAGAGAACTTTTTTTTTGCACCTACCAATTTTGGTAAACTTTTTTTTTAAATGCAGGCTGACAAATTTTCCAACAATTTGATATATAACGCATAAGCGGTGCAATTTGTGGTGGGTACCTCACATTTCAGGCCCAGATATACTGGACTATAAAGGGCTTATTCATATTAGTTGAGATTTTCTTTTGACATCTGAAACAGAACTGCCCAGATAGCTTGTAGATTAAAATAACACAAAATGCACAACCAACAACTCACCTTATTAGACGTCAGTACAGGGCACTAACTCCAAAGCAAACTTACAACCCTAGGGGAACAAACCTTCAAACAACCACAACCTCACTCTACCAAAACCACCATTGCTCTTCCCCACCCCCCGTCGGCTATGCTTTGCTCGCCGTTACAAACCCCCTCCCAATCTCCAGGAGCACATATCTCTAATGCAATAACATTAGATTAATACACTATATATATAACTAAGAATGGTCTGGCATGAAGTGACCCTGAGGACTCGCTTTTTCTAGGAGTCCTCCTTACTGCAATTTTTATCCTCTTTCCCAACTGAAATACACATTAAGATGAAATTTTACCTCTGGCCTGACCTTCGATAAGCTACTTTAACTAAAAAATTTTAAGTTTAACTCTACCACCTAATTACCACTACCCTAGCAAAAATAATTAAATTACAAATCTATAGATCAACATTATGGCTATGACACTCCTTAGGCATAAAGTATAGGCTAATAGCAATCTCAACATTACCTAAGGAGGCATAACATTCTGGCCTAAAAGCATATGTATGTGAACATAGCTGATATCCCACTTTACTTAACACTGTTGCTGTTAGGTAGCTAACCTACTCTTATCAATATCCACAGGCAATTGCCATATGTCTTGTAAACAGACAGAAAGTGACTTAGGATAAATTCCTTTCTTATAAAAACTTAAATCCTTTATGGATTGCATAAATCTATGGCTAAACTATGAGGAATTCCTCATTGACCTATTTGAGGTATAATGCTAGGGCTACTTTATTCCTCCCTCCACAAAATTTAATAAACTACTGGAAATATAACTGGAGTGCACTGATGTTAGATAGTTTTTGTATTTCTGTTATGTGATAATAACTATCTCTGATTAGGTTTTGTGGGGGTCAGAGATCAAAACTCTGTTATTTTTCGAAGACTACATCCACCTCCCACATTATAATTTATATTTTTCTAGGGCCTTCTTCCCCTTCTTTCCCACCATTATCCCCATATTAAAGGGTCAGTTGCATGATGTGGCTCCTCCGCTGCCTTCTATCAAAGGTATCAAACCTCTTCTCTCCATATCTTCCTTCAAATTTATCTCACTGTCTAATTCTGTCTCTCTCTCGATCTTCTTCCCGTAACAGGTTCTTCCCAAGTCCTCTTCACTCCCTCCTCGTCATCCATCCTCAACCCATGCCCATACCATCTAAATTATGACTCTAATCACCTCTGTAATCTTTACTAATCCTACCCTTACCCTTATTTCGTCACATTTTCCAATCTCTCAAGAAGCAATATTCCCATAGTCCACATCAGCATTCTCATCTCTGTTCTTTCAAGGTTTGCTTCCTCTTTTGTACTTAAGAGCCCATGTTCCTTATCTATACATTAACACTGGTCTTAGCACTGTGTTATATTAGATCTTGACTTTTAGCTTGATTGGCATTTTCTTATCACATACTACTCCAGCTACCTATCTCCAATTCCCCAACACAGCTTTTATCCTACTGTCAATTTCAGCCTCACACCCTGCCTCTTGGCTTCAAGTAGTTCCTAAGTTTTTAATTTTTTCAGTCTGTTTTATAATCGAGCCTCTTCTTTCTTGTATTACTAATCTGTCTATCATTCCTACTACTCACCAAAACCTCTGTTTTATTCACATTCACCTTTATGCTATCCCTCTCTAAAGATTCCTGTTACCCCTCCCTGAAGACTCCTGCCATTCTCCAACCCTTCTCTGTAGGTCTTTCTCATTTCAGCAATAATAACCAGATCGTTGACTTACAACAATTCCCACAGCTCTTCATTCTCGATCTCTTCACTTAACACATCCATGACCAGCACAAACAAAAATGGGCTTAATGCTGACCCCTGGTGTAATCCAACATTAACTTCAGAGTTTTCTGTTTCCCCAACTGCTGTTATTACTTGTGTGCTTGTTCTTTGATATATCTAGGGTAAAAAACATCAAAACACGAAATTCCTTCCAAATAGACAACCTGTGCAAATGATCAAAAACAGAAAAAATTTACCCAATTACAACTTGTAAGGTAAGACATTACCGCCCGCCCCCAATCCATAGCTAATATGCAAAATTGTAACCAGTTAACACCCCTAGGTCATGTTAGGTTGGTATTTTTAGGTTCTTTTATTGCCCTATCATTTCCTAGCCATTTTTTTCATGAAAACCCCAAAATGGTTTTCATGTAAAAATAGTTGGTTGTAGTCTTCCATAAAAATACCCAACTTGTCCCCCTGCCATGTACGGACCTACTAACCCATGATAGTCTAGAGTTTAGGTTAGGGGAAGTGGTTAAGTTACATGACTATCCTTTATTATGTGGTTGTTGATTGATTGATCATGGAATTTAGGGCATAGCCCAAGCGCTGGGACCTGTAAAGGTCATTCAGTGCTGCAGTGTTATATGATTGAATGAAATTGATTAAGTGAATGAATACGTGAATCAATTAAGATCTCTTATACAAATTATCAATTAAAACTGTAATTAATAATACCGAATGACACACAACAACTAAGACTAAGACCATCTTATGTTACATAGCATCTAAAACAGAGATTCACTCTCATTCAAAACCATTTACACCACAATTAAAAAATCACATAGTTGAAATCACAATTTAAAAACTGACATGCATTCATACATTCAACACCATTTACACCTTAATAAAAAAAACAGTAAATGAAATTTTTAAATAATAACTAGGTACTGAAAATGATGACTATGAACAAAAGAAATAAATATAAAATAAAATCAATAAGTTAAACTTTACCATGCTACTTATATTTCATAAAAAAATCTTAATACATTTTAAAAATCTCACTATTGCAGGAATATCTGCTCCGTCATCTAGAATATCGGCAAGAGATTTTCCATCAAAGTGGAATGTCTGCCTCTGTTCTCTATAATTAACACAATGCACCAGGATGTGCTCCACTGATGAGGTAGCATCACACCTCACACACTGGTGCAATGCCACCTACCTTCTAAAATAACCTTATGGGTTATCAGAGAGTGACCAATACGAAGTCGCCCAAAACAATTTCTGTTCTGTCTTTTTTAAAAGATGAGGGCCATTTTTCTATGCTTTTCCTTATCTTATATTTCTTATTGTTGGCTAAGAGAGGGGAGAACCATCTCTCTTGCCACTAACTCAAGATGTAAGACTTGATGGGGTCTCTTCATATGAACATGTGGCACTTTGGTTACCTGATACAAATTACTCGCAGCCGCTTCCTTTGCATATCTGTCTGCCTCCTCATTCCCGCGAATTCCGACATGAGCTGGGATCCCAGCAGAAATCTACTGATTTCCTGCAACGAAATCCAAAAGAGCCTCTCCTGGGCTTTTTGTACCAGAGGATGAATTGTATACAGTTGCTTTAATGAATCTAATGCACTCCTTGAGTCACTATGTATTACAAAATTTTTCTTATTCGAGTTATGAATAATTTTTAAAGCTTTAACTATAGCTGACAACTGCAGTTTATATGGAATCCGACTCTGGGCAATTTTGCTCGTATATTTCATTCCCATAAACAACTGCACACCCAATTCCACTATCAGACTTTGATCCATCAGTGTAAATCTTCACTTGTCCATCATGTTTACTGTCATGCTCCAAAAAATTAGCTCTTATCGCTTCCTCAGACTGTTGCCTTTTGTTTATTTTCTTAGAGCATAAGGAAATCTTGGGAATAAGCCATGGGGGTACAGAGGATGGTTTTGCTTCTTCAACTTTTTGGTGCTAAATTACCATGTCATTTAAACATTCCAACTGTCTTACGAAAAGGTTTGGAAGATCTTTCACCAAACTTTCTAGTCACATTCTTCTAAAAAAATTTTGTGTAGGGTTCTCTAGAGCGCCTTTAAGTCGCATGGTGTACCGCAACCCAAACTCTTCTCTTCACAGATCTAACGGGAGTTCATGAGAGTCAATGTAGATACTCTCAGCAGATGTCCTAAAAGCACCTGTACATATCCTTAATCTCATATTATGAACTATGTCCAATTCTTTTAACCTGAACTTGCTGGCAGATGAATATACCTGACAGCCATAATCCAGTTTTGATTTACATAAGGAATCATACAACTCCAGTAAACTTTTCTTATCAGCTTCCCAGTCTAATCCCGATACCACCTTTAATATATTAAGGGATTTTTAACCTTTGTTTTTAGAGTCAGGTGACTATGCCAAGTTAACTTGCTATCAAATATCATGCCAAAACACTTTACTTCTTTTTTGTAAAGAATAAGAAAGTCCTTCAGTTTCAAATTAGGAATAGTTTCATCCCGGGTACATCTGGTGAACCGAATGGCCACAGTTTTAGATGAAGAAAATCGGAAACCATGTTCATCAGCCCATTTACTGATGACGTTTATTGTTTTTTGCAGGTTGTTACAAGCTGATACAGCGTCATATGTGGTGACATAGATGACGAAGTCATCCACAAACAGTAAAGCCCTAACTGGAGGAGGAAACAGATTTCAAAACATTATCAATAGCATTGGCAAAGAAGGTAACACTCAATATGCTGCCTTGTGGGAGACCACTTTCCATCTCATAACAAGAAGAAAACTTATACCCGACTCTTACTCTCGTATATCTGTCCCTTAAAAAAAAAAAAAAGTTGATAAAAGTTTAACATATTGCCCCTGATTCCCATTTCAATGAGCCGTTTAACAATGCCAAATTGCTATGTTATAACATAGGCCTCCTCCAGATAAAAAAATACCCATACTGTTTGGCACGTGATTGGAAAATCCCTGCTGAACGTGATTTGATAAACTCAGTAAAGGGTCCAAGGCAAAACGATTCTTCCCTAAAGCCAAGCTGAACAGAAGATAACAATCTGTTTTTCTCTAAATGCCACATTAGACGAGAGTTCACCATTTTCCTCAAACAATTTACAGACAGCTCGTTAGTGAAATTGGCCTATAACTAGTGGGTTGATATGGATCTTTGTTTGGCTTTATGATTGGAACTACTAAGGCTATCTTCCAAAATGGGGAATGATGCCTTTTCCCAGACCTTATTGAGTATTTTCATGAGATATATTTTGGCATGTTCTGGAAGCTGTTTACTCATGTTGTATGTTATGAAATCTTTACCTACCAGGGGATATTGACTCACAAGATGAGAGAGCTTCTCGTAGTTCCTTTAGAGAGAACTTTGCGTTATATGCTTCATTGTTTTGAAAGTTAAAAATCTAATTGACACCTTAGTATTTCGAATCTCATTGAAGTGTGGTGTGTAGTTTTTGGAACTTGATATGTTAGCAAAATGCTCACCAAATTTTTCTGCCACATCAACTGGTTTTGAAATAAGGACATCATTCATTTTTAGAGTAGGAGCAGGTGATGGAACGAATTTCCCACTCGGCTTTTTAATCTTTTTTCCATACTAATCTTTGTGGCGTTTTAGAATAATACCATTAATATAGTGGAGCCAAGATTCCTATTTGGCTTTTCTAACATATTTTCGTTGTTTGGCTAAGGCCCGTTGGCATGTAGTTTTAGTTGTTCCTGAGGGTTTTGCCTTAAATTGTTTATAACATTTTTCACTGTCCTTCACAGTCTGCCACAGGTTTGGTCCCACCAGGGAACTGCAGCCCTGCATGGGATGTATTTCTCAGCATTATCCAATGTAGTTAAGCTCCAGTAATCATAAGCATCTAAGTGTGACTCAAATGACTCTACTTCCTGATGTAATTGAAAACTTCCTTCATACATCATCCAATCTGCTTCATTCTAGCATACTTTTAATGTATGGGAAAGTGATCACTTCCGTGCAAAAGTCCATCTACAGACCAGTTGAAGTCCAAGTGGACTGCAGGTGAACAAATACGTAAATCTATAGCTGGAAAGACATTGGTGTAGATGTTATGAAATGTCATTCAACCAGGTGGGAGGTAAATAAAACAAATAGCAACCTCTCTTTCAAAGCCTGCTCGAATGGCGACTGCTTATAGGTTTGTGTTCAAAGGAGCACTTGTATGCTGCACAGACTTTTAAACAATATTTGCGACCCCCCATGAGCTCGATCACCATCTCTGGGGTTCATCACATACATTTTATAGTTTAGTCCTGGATTGTATAATGAGTTGCCTAACTTAGTTTCTTGAAGGCTAACTACAGCTGGATCATGATTGTTCAATAATAACTATTCAGAACGAATCCTAAGGCCTTTGCAAGATATTAAATTGGAATTTTAACTGTGATTCTTGTGCCCAGCCAAGTCGTTATTTAGCTAGGTTTTCAAAGTAATACAGCTGATTGATCTTGGATTTGAAAGTCTCTTAAGTCTGGTACCTGGGAGACTTTTATTTTTATTGGATGATGGGGAGTTTGAACATTGTTCCTGCACATCTTGTTTGTTCAGTTTGAGACTAGATTTATCTCAATTTTTAACTATATTTAAAGAGTTAGTATGTTTTCCCTCTACTTCAAAAGTAACTGTTTCTGCATATGATTGAGGGGATTGGGAGAGATCGGTCATACTTAAATTTGAGCAGGACTGAGACATCTTTTCTGATGGCTGTGAGGATGATAATGGCCCAAAGGGGTCATCTAGTGCAGTGAATCTGTTGAAAATTTGAGTTTTAAACACTATAGGAAAGGATGTTCTACTTTTCTTTGACTTCGGGGTGACTGAAAACTGTCATAAGTTTGTTTGTTTGTATGATGCTTTTACATTGCATGGAACCAGTGGTTATTCAGCAACGGGACCAACGGCTTTACGTGACTTCCAAACCATGTCGAGAGTGAACTTCCATCACCAGAAATACACATCTCTCACTCCTCAATGGAATGGCCGAGAATCGAACCCGCGCCCACCGAGGTGGGAAGCTAATACCATACCAACCACGCCGCTGAGGCGCTAAAAACTGTCATAAGATTTGTTAAGATTTCCCTTTGATTTTATTCTCTCTTTGGGCTCAACAGTTGAGCTCAACTCGGAGACAGCACTGCTTGCAGATCAGGGAGAGGTTCATCAATCACAGCTTGTACCACCTAAGTTGGAAGTTCATTACATACCAGGGAAATTGAAATATTCTGAGAGGGTGTGTTATTTTTATGATGGGTTTAGCCAACTGATGCAATGTATTATTTCCCTTAACAGTTGAAGCAAATGAGGATCCAGCATTTCTGTTATCCCCTCGAATCAAGCGTCTGGCTCCTCCTATGCTGATCAAGTTATTAGGAGCAGAGTTAACAACTTCTTGTTGGAAAATATATTGTGGACAGCCCCTCCAATTGGGAAAATGATTGCCAGCGCAGTGGAGACAATATTTTTCTGCCTTGCAGTTGTCCTTTACATGTTCACTGGAGCATATAAAACACTTTCCCGGTTTTGTACAGGAGTTTGATACATAGCCATATTCAAAATTTTTATATCACTGGGTTGGTCGATATTTAAATGGCTTAATCCAAACCCAAGAATGGTCTATATCAATAAATTCCAGTAAGTAAGAGCAGGTGAAAGTCATTTCAATGGCATGCTGAGTGCCTTTCAATTATCTAATTTGTTCATGAAACTTACCTGTCAGATATATATATATATATATATTAATTATATATATAGATATATAATGTATGATTTTCTGAAGTCCGACAGAATTTCAAAAACTTCCGGCACACGCAGTGGTCGGCCAGGTGGTTAGTACCCATTCCCGCCGCTGGGAGGCGGGTATCAGGAACCATTCCCATTTTCTATTCATATTTTTTCTGTCGCCGGTGTTGTAAACATCTGTTTGCAGCACCTCCATCTGGATTTTGGAAACTTTAGCTACTTGAGTATCCCTTTTTGGTTTTTTTGGTTATCTGACTTTGGATCGGTGGCTAGGCACACGTTATTTCTGGATTTAATTGATTTTGGCTTTGATTTCTCTTTGAATTAAGATGTCTGGGACTAGTTCCGCTAGCGCCAGGTTGCTCTAAGAGTGAGTGTAGAGGTAGGCTACTGAAAGCTTCAGTAGACCCACATACATTGTGTAAAAGTTGCAGGGAGCATGATTGTGTGTATGAGGACCGCTGTAAGGAGTGTGCATGTCTTTCAGATTCTGAGTGGAAGGCGTATGAGACCTATCTTAGAAAGCTTGAACGTGATAGGTTAAGGTCTTCCTCCAGGAGTGTTTCAGGTAAACAGGAAGTTAATGTTTCTCCTATTAACCCTCCTTCTGTAGTTGCTACTCCTAACCCTGTAATGTTGCCTTCGGGCCCTGAAACAGTGTCAGTAGAGGGTAATGCCCTTTCTCTGATATTGGAATCGATTCGTAACTTAGAATCGAAAGTGCTTGCTTTAGAGAGCAAAAGTGAAGTGGCTAAGTGCAGTGACAGTGCCCCTTGTGTAGTGGAGGGTGTATCAGATCGGCCTCATTTCGCCTCTAGGCCGGGACCTCTGCTGGACTCCCAGGAACACAGGGAGAGAGCATGTCGCAAGCCGAAGGAGGGTTACGAGGAACCCCCACTGATTTGACGTGCCTTCGGCAGACCTGAAGATACTCCCAGGCTGCCAAAGTGCGTGCACGTGCACGAATCCTGAAGGATTGCTTCTCGTCCTCCGAAGCGTCCTCCCCGCGCAGGGGTTGGAGCTTTCGGAAGGACTTGCGCCCTCTAAATAGAAGCTTTATAGAAGAGGACGCTTCACGTCCTCTCTCTCTCTCTCGTCATGCGTTGCAGTGAGAAGTAAGTACGTCTTTCCACCGAGAAATAGGAAAAAGAAGTCATAGTAGCAGGACGCTTTTGAGCGCGGACGTCCGAGCTTTGTTACTGTGAGAATAAGAAGGCGTCCCCTCGCCCCTCGTATTCTCACACGATCAACCCTTCTCCTGAGACTGCTTTATGCAGTCTGATTTCTCTCCGAGATGTCTCTTGCTCTTCCCTGAAGGCAGTTTCTCGCGCTTGTTTTGACACCTGTCAGGAGTGTGACGCTTTTCTGCACGCTCGGCTTGAACGGGACGCTCAGCTTGAACGGGACGCTCGGATGGACGCCAGGCGCGTGCGGGTGCACGCCAAGCACGCGCCAGTGGACGCCGAGCGTGCACCAGTGGACGCCAGGAGCGCGCCAGCGCACGCCAGGTGTGTCGCCTGGCTGAACGTTTCTGTTGAACTCTTCAAGCTCTTGTTTCAGATTTGGGCCTAAAGATTTTTTACCTCTACCTTCGGTGATCCCTTCTACCTCACCTGCAAAGAATGTGAAGTAAGCAGTGCTTCGGAGGAAGCTTAAAGTGAACAGGCAACTTCGTCTTCCAAACCCAGCAAGACCACGGGTTTCGTGAATTCAAGAGGTCTCTGTCAATTAATATTGCTTTTCGCAAAGTCCAGGATTGGATGGAGTTAAGGAAAGCTCAAGGGAAGATCTCTTTTGCTCTACCGCAGTCAAGACTTTGCGGTAAGGCAGCTACGGGGTATGTAAAAGCTCGACGTCTTGCACGTCATGACGCTCGACAATGTTCAGTAGGATTCTTGCAAAGGCACTCATCAAGAGGACGCTCTTCAGGAAAGCGCAAGACGGGACTTCCTTTGCCATACTGCCAATAAATTTAAGCGTTAACAGGCATTCGTTGTGATACAGGAGAGGAAGCTGGTTGGAGAGTTCCTTCCTCTTCCCAGGATAATTTTGCAAGCCTTTTAGTCCATCTGAAAGGGCTTTTCAGATGATGGATTTTGTAAGTTCCTAGTTCGGGACTACGCTGCCGAAGTTGAACATCGGGGTCCTACCTGCCGTAAGCCCAGTCTCTTAACAGGATTCTTGCCCCTTCCTCGATTGATACGGGAATCGGAAAAATAATATGCTCGACTTCCTGGATTACGTTTTGTCAATTCAGTGACTTTCCCCCATTGACAATATACTATCGTTTTGTCAAGTAAGTGGGTATCCCCTCATTGACAAAATAACTCTTTTGTCACTTAAATGGGTTAGTTCTCATTGACAAACATCTCAATAACTTTATATTGCGTAAGCGGATAAGCTCTTATTGACAAGATTCGGAAGAGCTCTCATTCATCAATCGCAGACTCGTACAAGAAATAGACTTGTAGACTACATCAATGAACGCTTATGTCCAATAACATAAGAAGCTTGAGCTGTCCGCTTCGATTATCTATGATTTGTTCATGAAACTTGCCTGTCAGATATATATGTAGCTATATTTCCGAATTCAGCTATAGATATGTCTGCCAGGTAAGTATGAACAAACTTTATTGTATCATAACAATATCATTTTTTGCCTTGTGTTATTTTACTACTGGTTGGTTCAAGTCATATACACATGCTGTAGTTACCTCTACGGATGGCAACCGAGAGGTCTATTATTTTAAGGGCATTTAATCGGTACTCCCTGCAGCCTTCCATGGGTTTCCGATTTATCTTTTACCATTTTATGGTAGTGTTATGACGACACAAACGCAGCTCTATATTTAGCGTTTTCTGTTTCGCTTAAATATACCAGCTTGAGTGTCTCTTTCTGCTCAAAAAATAACAGACCTATTCCTTCGTAGAATAGAGTAGCTGGCAACCCAGGCATAAGAGTAAGAGACGACGAACGTAAGCTGCTGTCACTGTACTCCAACCGAGCCAGTACCAGCTAGTTCACTGTCATGCGCGGTTGGTTACGTCTCTCTCTACTGCGGGATTGACTGACTAACCGTATCTCTGCGCGGGCGGTTACGTCTCTCTCTCCTGCGGGATTGACTGACTAACTGTATCTCTGCCCTACAATCACGGACTTTAGCCTAAGATTGAGGGGATTTCTAACATGCATGAATAAACATTGCCTTCGTTTTGCGTAACTATGTTCAACAGAGATATCTCTTTCTTCTTTCGGTGCCTTATTAGGGAAGTAAGCATGCTCGGTGAGGGAATGGATGAGCCTGCTGGGGACCATTTCCTTCCTGAAGAAGTTTGTTTCCCTGAATAGACTGCAATTCAGACCTCTACAGTTTTTTCCTAACGGAAAACTGAAATATTATCCAAGATCTAGAAATTATTCTGAACATCTCTCAGTGCTTCAAGTATCACCTGAGGTGATAGCGAGAAGGTGCCAGGCATCTGGAGAGGGTTTCAGATGTCCTGGCACATAATCTGAAAGAATTGAAAGCAATTCGGTCATCCCTCCAGTCCTCGAAGAACGAGTTTTTGGAACCAGTGGTCCAGATCAACTCGGACAATTCCACAGCTCTCTCATATCTTAAGAAGTATCATCTCTCGGTCCCTGTTCGAGTTTACGAGAAAGAGCCTATTATGACAACAGGCATAGAACGTAACGATCCTCAAGAGGTTCGTTACAGGATTGCAAAAAGTCTGTACGAATCTTCTCGATCGACGGCAGCAACTACTGACTTCCGAGTGGAATCTTTGATTAGAAGTATGTTGAGAGTTGTGGAGACTTTAGGGACGTCCTTTCATACATCTCTCTGCTATGTTGAGGACGAAGAGGCTTCATCTACTCTGCTCCCTTATTCTCGATCCGGGAGCGGTAGCATTACACGCCATCCTATGGTATTGAACGGGGATGGATGTTTAGTCTCTTTTCCCCTTTTTTCAAACTCTTAGGAAATTTTAATAAGATGATTTATGACGTCACAGGGAGCGACAATGACGCTGATCGCCCCATGTTGGCCTTCAAGATCCTGGATTCACAGAGGTCACGTCCTTCCTAGTTCACTTTCCAAGGACCTTTTCCGAGAGAGTCGGTCTACTCTAACGGCCTCACTTCGAAAGGTACCTATAAACCTCTCCGCTCTGAGTCTGACTACGTTCAGACTATCGAGATGTTGACAGGAATAAGATTACCGTCTTCCCTTTCCGTCTGAAGAATGGGATAAGCTGGCAGTCATAACTATTAAAGAATACGCAAATATGTTGTTGACGGCCTTTGGGCTCAGAGATTTGCATCTGTCAAACAATCTCGAAACTCGCTCACCATCTACTTTTTGTCTCACCTGTTTTCTCGGAGTCAGACACTCGTGCGAGATCAGGCGACATTTAGTAGCCCTGAGTTTCTTGTTGACGAAGTCGGTTGCGTTGATACACCCCCGATGATCGTGTAACATGAGACCAGGTTGGACTGTCAGGCATTCGTCCTTCGGGACTGAATCGCCTTTTTGCTCCGCGCTCCTTTCTCCTGGCACCAGAAGCTCGAGTCAGGAGTTGCTCATGAGTTGATTCGCTGACAACGTTGGGTTGCGTTGATACACCCCCAAGGTTTGCTTAGCTTGAATGGCCCAGGCAGTCCAGACACTCATCCTTCAGCGAAGAATAGTGCATTATAGTCTTCAGGGTACAGCCTTGCTGTCCTTGATTCGTCTGACTGCTCACCTGGTCGGTCACCTGACTTTAGTAAAGACGGACTGACTGTGCATGTCCAGATCGAAGCTTTCAATATGGAACTTAGACGTAGTCTGAAGTTCTTGATGTCAAAGCATTTCGAACCTCTCCTTTCTGTTAACTTATTGCACGTGACCAGAAAGGCCTATTTTCTAACCACACTAGATACGACAAAGAGGGTTAGTGAGGTTTTAAGCCATCGTCAGACGTTTTGGCTTTAGAGAACACAATGCGGTGTGTTCTCTAAACCTTCCGTTGTGGCCTAAGAATGGAAACCCGTCTAGTCCTTGGGCCAGGAGCTTGGAATCAAGGGATGGCACAAGTTATTGGGCAAGAGCCAGAGAGAGTCCTGTGCCCTGTCGGGTCTCTCAAGTTTTACCTACATAAAACTAAAGAAAGTTGAAGTCCTTCGGACAATCTGCAGTGTTCCGAAAAAGACCAGACTTGCCCATATCAAAGAACACCCTGGCTTTATTGTTAAGGAGTTCTTTCAAAAAGACTTTTTCATTGTGTTTGCACAAAGATTTGAAATCTTTTGATCTGAATGCTCACGAGGTGAGGGCGCGGCCTCGGAAGCATTTCATCAGAGCATGGCACTCAGTAACATCCTGAGTACCACGTTTTAGCGAAGCAACTCTGTGTTCGCTTCACACTCCCTGCGGGATGTGAAGACGGCATATGAGATCTGCTGCTCGCTAGGGCCATACGTGTCTGCAGACACAATCTTGGGGGCAAGAAGTACAACTCATCCTATCCTGTAGAAAATGGTTAGGAAGAGCTCTTAATTTAGTTGTTGAGTCGCCGCCAATGGCGGACTTCTTAACTCTTAAGCCTTAGTTAAAACACCTTAACTTTGGCTAGGTTGGTCAGGTGGTGATATATATATATATATATATATAATTATCTATATATATATATATATTATATATATATATATATATATATATATATATATATATATATTTTTTTTTTTTACTTGCTTTAGCCCTCATGGTATGGTCAATATGGTCTAGTCACATTGTGGTCAGGCCCCCGTTGACAGATCATCTGGAGTGCGCCAGCTATATAGGTCTCTACCTCGCTGGCAACTAGTAAAGCAGAAGCAGACTTGGGTGACAGTAATCACGAAGTCAGCTATGCTAACAGGTGGAACCAAGATGTAAATCATCTGCACGCAATTTGTTTCCCAAAATCCTTCTATTCTGTCCCTTCCCACCTCCAACGGTGGGATTCAGCTATATATATATCTGACAGGTAAGTTTCATGAACAAAATGATATTGTTATGATACAATAAAGTTTGTTCATACTTACCTGGCAGATATATATCAAGTACCCACCCACCTCCCCTCAGGGACAGTGGGAATAAAAATATGATAGAAAATGGGAATGGTTCCTGATACCCGCCTCCCAGCGGCGGGAATGGGTACTAACCACCTGGCCGACCACTGCGTGTGCCGGAAGTTTTTGAAATTGTCGGACTTCAGAAAATAGTTATATATATATCTGCCAGGTAAGTATGAACAAACTTTATTGTATCATAACAATATCCTTTTTAATGACATGCAGAACACATATTTAATATTTCCTCCTCTTCAAACTCATAAAGATTTCTACTATAAACTATACCCCGTTTAATGTTAAATGTTCGATGAGGAGATACATCTAAAATATTACCATCTTCAGTTGGTTGGAATTTTGAAAGCATTTTTACCATCAAGATTCTCTAGAGCTTTGGGGGCATATTCAGCTTTGCAAAAAGTTATGTAACTTTCATAAGAGATGGGACTTTTAAAGCCAGATGTGGAATCCTTAATCAGGCGAGAATCATCAACAGAGGGGGGAAGAACAAAATCCATCTGACTATGGTATGACCATTCTTCCAGGTTGGTCCCAATTAGAGGGTGATATAGCACCCTAGGAGTCCAACTTAGATATATACCCCACACCCAGTGCCTTGAGGGTCATCAGTCCATTGAGATCAGACCCAGCACTGAGTGCAGAGTTTAACATAAAAGTTTCCCCTCGCTCAGACACATCAGGTACTCCAGTTCTACAGGTGAGGAGGAATGCCATCCAACCCCACCCTCCATCAAATCAGGTCCATTCCAAAAGTCGTCGACAAAAGCAGTACAAAAAAACCAGGTCAGAATTTAGAGGTTGGACAGAACGATTCAGGAAGAAAAGAGAAAAAGTAAAGTAGAAGAGGATTAAAAGTGAGAGAGAAAGGGTTGTAGGATGTTCCATCTGGACTCGGGGCACCTATAGGAGTGCAATTACACCCCAACAAAAGCCAGGGTCCCTTATTCTCTCACCACTGGAAGGAGTCCTACTAGAGGGGATGATGTAGTTGTGATAAATACAGATCGACATGAGCCATGTATATTTTTTACTGCTTATTTTATGGTTTACATATTTTAAATTATTCAATCTTATTGATATAATCTGATTCTCCCTTAAAATCCCCGGAGTCTTATAGCCTACATAGATGAGCATGTTTTTACTATGACAGCCACCTTGCCTTCGGAGGTGTAATTAATGATTTTTGTGTGTGTGTGTGTGTGTGTTTTTGAGCGAATCTAACCTGTAAAACCACAAGAAATTATTTGTCTTTTGGGTGTAACCCACTTTTCCAGCCATCAGTCTAAAGCACCATTATGGTAACAAGAGTTTTTTGGGTGAGGGAACCAAAGGCAACAGGTTGTTTAGTCTATAAAGGTTTTGAAGGTTTCGTTCCTTAACTAGGTTGCAACCCTATTTTCATTTACAGTGTCCTAACTTAGGTTAGGACAGGGCAAGTTTTTAATGTACTTTGAACAAATCTGGCCTTTAAAAACATCATAAATGACGCTTTCCTTGTGGTTTCCCAACCCGATTACTCCCAGTTCCCACCAGAGAAATTGCAGGAGACATCCATGAAGAAATTATAAAGGTCCTCTGTACCATGAGAATGTCCACATCTCATGGCAAAGAACCTCGAGTCCTTCCAAGGCTTGGTCTTCCCACTCTATCCTCCCCTTAGGGTGGGGAAGAACCTCACCAGACGCCTGAGGTCCCACCTCTATTACTATAGCATATTACCTGCTTGGTCCAGGGGTCATGCCAGGAACATAAGCTTGAGAAGTAGGACTCCTTGAAAAATGTCAACAGATTCCTGCCTATTCAAGCCGCGCCTCCTGGGAAAGGACCAGGAGGTTGAGGGAACAGTTAAGGAAAGTCCAGCACTCTCACCTGTCCTATCCTTCAAATGGTCAGGAGAGGTGAGCCGCATTCTCTCACCAATCCATAGTAATGATTTCAACATGGGCTTAGAGAAGAAAATGCCTCCTCCTAGAGAGGCGTTATCCTGAGAAGAACGAAGCGGTTCTTCTGTGAAGAACCGAGGAATTGTTTCAACATTACCAAGCCGCGGCCCTGGTTCAATCCGAGCCCCTGACTCAGTCGAGTCGCCCCTCTTGTATGTACACAACAGAGGACTGGAAGGAGTCAAAGAAATAGGCTGCTAATGAGGGCATTCATTCTTTTCACGATGTGCTGCGGACTCCTTAGAGGACAAGGTCCTTGTTGAAGGAGTCTGCAATGGAGACCACCTCCTTAGATCTCTAGGTGCTTGGTGAGACACCGAGCACTGGTTAGGCCCCAGGCTGAGGACCAGTAGAGGTACTGGCATGGAGAGTTGAGGCAGCTGCATAGCTCATCTCTCTCTCTCTCTTGCCCTGTGCCCTTACTGGTGTGAAGAGAGGAACCTCTGCCTTCAGAATTAATCCTTGCAGCAATCTTTTAAGAATTAGTATGGGAAGTGGGTACCTAGATACCCACTCCCTTAGCTCCCGATTCTGAAGGCCTCGTGCGGGCCTGGGAACCGGTACCTCCATTAGGTGAGGAAGAGCCAGCAAGAAGGCCTTCTTCTTCATTCAAAGAGAGTATCAAGATGAAAGAAAATAATTTCTTCTCCTCTTTGCTACCTTTACCTGCCTTCCCTTGGAGGAAGAGTCGAAAGGAACAATTTCAAGTAAAAAGAGAAAGAAAACTAATGAACGATTTCTTCCCAAGTGCCCTTCAAAGTTTGAGTTTTCTTAAGGCTCGAGGAAGCTAGCCTGACCTGAAGGTTGGGGCGCAGTGACGCATGAAGGCCTCGAGACCTGGTCACTGCCTGGCAGACAAGGTGGTCATTATCTTTGACTCTACACTTGTCCATCGCAGTATCTAGCATTTATAGGGAGGAGAGAGGAGGAACCTATCTGCAGCCCATTCCATATGGTCACAGACAGCTCGGAACACGAGGTCTTGGTCAGGCAATTAAAGACGGTGTCTCTACTCTTAAGGACCAGGTTGGCTACAGGTTGCTGTCCGGTGGACTAGGTAGGAAATCGCCCTACCTTTTGACTGGCACTGTCTACCCAAAACCAAACCCTCTTCCAAAACTATGGTCCCTTAGGAAGCCATTAGTTCGGCCACTGTAAAAGACCACAGATCCAGGCAGGAAACAGCTCGGAAAACAGCCAGAGCTGCAGTCACCAGGATTGCTGTTTCTTGTTGCAAGAGGGAAACTGCAATCAGCGAGGGACCGGGGTCTAAGCAAACTAAACCCAGGCCCACCTTTTTTAACAGACGATGACCTCTTTTAAGGTTAGTATAACCTTTTCCAGTGAGGGAGAGGACGAGGAAGCAACTTACCTTGGAACTCGAACCTGGTGACTTCTCTTGTTGAGAGTAGATCATCCACCTGACTGAGGACCCTGACGACAAGACAAGACCACAGTAGTCCCAATGAAGCCTTGGATCCATACTTGGTCCCCAGGAAGACCCCAGTCGAGAGGGAAGATCTACTGACGAGGTCATAGGTCCTTCCTCTAGACTATTGTGCTGACGGATCAGCACTATGATCTTCTGAAAGGTCCTCCGTATCTCATGAATGTCAGTCTCTTTTGGCAAAGGACCTTTGAGTCCCTCCAAGGTGTGGTCCTCCCAATCTATTCCCCACTCTCCCAAGGAGAAGAATCTCACTAGATCCATGAAGTCCTTCCTGCTTAGTCCAAGGATCGAGCCAGAAGCATAAGCTTGAGGAGCAGGACTCCTTTTAGGACCCTCAATGGAGTCCTACCTGTTCAAAACACACTTTCGGAAAATCCAAAGAGTCGAGGGAACAGGTGAGGAAGGCCTTGCAATTTCACCTGTCCTCTCTGCCAAGCGATCAGGAGAGGTGAGCCACATTTGATCACCAACTTGTGATGATGATTGCAATACGGGTGAAGGGGAATGCCTCTGCTCTAGAGAGGCACTACCCCGAGAAGAGCAAAGCAGTTCTCTTCACGCTTCTCGCATGGGGGCCAGAGACCTTAGATCAGTATAGCTGAGCTGTGGCCCCAGCTTGAGCCAAGTTCTTGACTCGGCCGAGTCGTTCCTCTCGCACACACGTGATGGAGGACTGGAAGGAGTCGAGGAAACAGCCTACCGACAAGAGCATTCGTGCTTCTCACTATGTGCCCCAGTCTCCTCCGGGGCCAAAGCCCCTATACAGGGAGTCTGTACAAGGGAACTCCTCTTCACCTCTCCAAGTGCTCGGTTTGACACTGAGGCATTGGTTTGGGACTCTGGCCGAGTAACGGTAGAGGTACCGGCAGGGAGAGTTGAAGCACCTGTGTATCTCTTCTCTTTCTCTCGCCCTGTGCCCTCACTAGTACAAAGAGAGGAACTTTCATTTGCAGCGCGATGTCCGAGTCTCTGTAGAGGTTTGCACATTCAAGGCATCTTGGTCAGACCGAGGCCCTGACACAGCATCACTTTTGGAAGCATGCATCTTTGAAGTAGTGGAGGGAGCTGTTAACGAGGTACCCACTCCCTTGCCTCCCAATTCTGAAAGTCTAATGTGGTCTTGCAGACTGGTACCTGCACCTTAAGGTGTGGGATAGCTGACAAGAGAACCCTCAGCTTCCTTTGAAGAGGAAGGCAAGACCCTAGAAATTTCATGACGAGATTTCGTAGAGGGACAAAGAGGCAACCGTCTTCTTCCCTGACCAAGGTCTTGGATGAAGGAGGGGAGGAGGCAGCAGACGACGACGACAACCTGGAAGAAGATGATGAAGGCGACGATGATGGCACTGCGTTATCCCCTAAACTTCCTCTTCGTTGCCTTCATCAGCATGGCACAGAAGTCCTTCATCTAGTTAGGAGGGTGCAAAGTCGAGTAGGTGTCTTCACCACAGGTACTTTAGCAGAAGTAGGGATGCCCTCAGGAACAGCAGACAGTGATGACCTCTGAAGGCGTTGCAAACGCAGGAGAAGGAGCTGCCATGACTCAGTAAGTCAGGAGGTACGCAGTAGTCCCTGTCACCACAGATGGAGTGACATCAGAAGGTGGCAGTAACACCAATGCAAGAACCTAGCAACACAGAAACAGTAACAGAGGCGGGTAGTGGGGGTCTACATTACCTGTGTCATCACAGGGGCAGCCAAGTGCAAAAGCAAGACTTTCAGCAATGGGAACCCGCTTGGTCTAGAGAATTCCAAGCCGCTGCAAGACCTATCGGATGCTCTTCTATCATACCTGAAGAAGGAATAGATGGGCTAATAAAGGGGGCTCCTTGTATCCCAAGAGATCAACTCCCTCAAAGCAACCCTAGTCCCACGTGCCAAGGTCTTCATGAACCATGACCTCCACTCCATCCTCTCTGCCTGACGAATCGGGCAAAAAGGACAAAGAGGAAACCTCCTTCACAGAGGAATGTGCAAAGTGGGATGACCCAATGGGGAACACAAACAAGGACAAAGGGCTGGCTACGAGGGAGTCGCCGGGGACGTAACCCTCAAACAGGGTCTTGGTGCCACTCCTCCAATAATATTCTCTCTCCAGAATCTCACCCATTGCACAGGGGTTCAAGAATAACAGTAATCACAGGATAATGCAGAATTTCAATCCTATCCTCTGCAACCTACCAGTCTGCAGAGGCTACGAGGCTCAATAACTACACTGTATCTAATTATTACACTTCTTGCCACTCACACCCGGGCATACATGCTAGGGACGGTAAGCTAGAAGCCGGCACAGTAAAATTATGAGTTTGTATGGTTGAAATACACCAAAATCAACAACAAACAAAAACAATTATACACTAATCACAAAAGTAAGGAAAGTTCTCACTGTGAACATATCTAAAAGAGCTATTGACAGTCAAGCCGAGAGCGATGTAAACATGCAACATCAACTGACAGCGGCTGAAAGCAAAGTGAATACAAACAACGCTCGGGAGGGCGGAGATTCCCCCTCCCGAGCGGTAGTCTAACTATTAAACTACCTAGCGCCTCAGTGGCGTGGTCAGTATGGTGTTGGCGTGCCACCTCAGTGGCCGCAAGTTTCATTCATGGACATTCCACTGAGGGGTGGGAGATGTGTATTTCTGGTGATAGAAGTTCACTCTCAACATGGTTCGGAAGTCACGTTAAGCCGTTGGTCCTGTTGCTGAATAACCACTGGTTTCATGCAACTTAAAAACACCATACAAACTAACTAATAAACCACCTTGCTACGTAGTTGCTATAAAAGTCTGGCAGCCATTTCCAGCTTTGCTGAAGGTGATTCCTAATGTAAAGGACTGATGATTTGTATGTCGTGTTGGAACAAACATAAAATTCGCCTCTAAATGGAGACAAGTGTAATAGAAAAAGTTGCCAAAATGAATGGCGATACGTATATAGGTAGTATTAGCATTCAAGCGTAACCTACTCATAAACATCAAATATTGAATTCCCTTGACTGATATTTTGCCTTTTCCTAGGCTAGCCCTACCACGTAATAAAAGTTTTAGAAAAATCCATCATTTCACTGATAAGTACTACACAAGACACCTAGGCCCTAAGTCTCACATTACTTTCAATCATTCAGTCATAAATGGTAAATATAGCCTATACTGAATGAACTAATTTGGCCTGCGATACTTGTACTGTATGTAACGTAGTATGGAATGTCTAGTAATTCAATACGGACATTATATACCGCTGTCACAGACACCAAACTGCCACTATGCTTGTTCAGAGAACATAACTTTACTTTCTTATGTGTTTTACATTCTGAGAACAGTTTTTTATTCTGCCTTAAAAAAGTCCTTATGCTGCAAGGTAACACTCCAGAATGTGCTACATATAAATGCCCAAGATTTTTTCATGGGTTTATAAAAATCAAATAAATGAAAAAATAAGGGAGTTGGAAAATCACCTATACCATACAGTTAGAGGTTCAGTAAAATTGCCTGTACTAACTCGAAGCTCAGAAGGTTGATATCTAGCAGGGCATTATTTTCTGTACAGTGGCTCATGTTCTTATTAACTGTTGAGCCAATAGCAGCACTTTCAGCAATACAGCAATGCTAACAGAATTAGCTGACATGAGGACAGAAGGATGATTTCAAACCAAGACAACAAACAATCTTACTCAGGTTGACCTCACAGATGAAATAGGAAAGGTAGCATACGAAATTAACCTTGTGTACTAAAAATTAAGTAGAATAAATGGGCGAGGGAATAAAGACAACAGCCAATGATTCATGATGTATGTATGAAACAGAAGGCAACCCATGTATCACTCCAGTGATTTATTACACGTTCAATCTGTACAGATGTGTGACTGCGAGTTGCAGACATGCGGGCAACATTGGCGCCAATCGTGCTACCCTCTTGGCAACAGACATTACACATATTCAACCATCCTACATCTCCCCTAAGATTATGGCATGGCAGAATGGCATAATATTAAATGGAAATAATCAGTAATGGCAATAAGCAAATATGTATTAAATATGTATATACACAGAAAATATGCAAAAAAAATCCCCATAGGAAAAAAGTAATGGTTAATGCACAGGTATCACAACTTACAGGGACATGCATGTCAGTAATATGAATATGCATAAAAATATGTTTGCAAAAATTAATTGTAGCCAGTTCGGCTTATCAAAAACAGAAGACAATACAAGCATGAGGGCCAATAAGATATAATTTTACAGTGTGGCAGAAGCATGACCATGGGTTAACATTTCAACATCACCCACGACATACTCGCCCATCCATGAGGGTTGCACTGTCTGCCTTTTTGGACGAGGTGGAGCGGGGTCCGGGCGTGGGGAAGTGACTGACGTCGTTGGGGGCTGCCGTTTAATCACTTTCAGGTTCTTCCTGTTTCTGAGTGACACACACTCGATTGCTTCCATCCAGCCAAATGAGATACTGTTGGTGGCCCTTGGACTCCACTACCAACCTAGATCAGTCCCAGGTTTTGGTTAAAGGATCTTACACTTTTACCGTGCAGCGCCTACAATAAGGGGTAGAAGCTCCCTGGTCCCAGCAAGTGGTTGGGTTCCCTTTTGGGACTCTGCCATTTGTAGTTCCCTCTTCTGGATTACCTTATCCCAGTGTCTCTCGGCATTGTAACGTTGTCAGGGCATTGGTACTCCATCTCTGAGTTGTCTAGCGATGGCGAGCTGTGCTAGGGATTTGTTGAATCGCTTATGAGGGGTGTTGAGGTACCGAAGAATTGCCAGAGATGCCTCTTGGCGGTCTTGACTGCTGCTTCAGCCCTTCCATTGGACTGGGGTAATGGGCTGATGTAACCCCCCATTTTCTGAAGAACCGAGGAGGCCCACAGGTTCGGTGGGTTGAGAAGGTATCTGGCATCCCCTGGTTGAGGCAAAGAAGCAGAGACGTTGGCTGACCAACACCCAGCTGCCCGCCCTCATGGATTCTCACTCACTGATACCGCTCGAAAAACGTCAAAACACACCTGGAAGATGTGCCGTGATGGGTCCGTTAATGGCGTGGGTGTCATGCTTGGAATGGAGCTTTCAGAGTAAACTGTGGCACCGTGTTGGAGGAGTCTATTGAAGGCATTGATAGTCAGCTGATACGTGTGTTTTTGTTTGTTATTTAGTTGTTGTTGAGTTAGTGTTGTTTGCTTAGAGTTGTTGTGTGCTGCTGTGATTTTTGTTGTTGTTGTGCAGTGGTCTTTTGTTCTGTTAAGTTTTTGTGAGAGGTTGTGGTTGTGTATCTTGGTTGTTTGCTGTGTTGTTGGGTTGTTGGTTGTTCCTTAGTTGGTTGCTGTGTTGAGATGTGGTTGTGTTCCTTGGTTGTTTGCTGTGTTGAGATGTGGTTGTGTTCCTTGGTTGTTGGTGTGTTGTTGCTGTGTTGTGGGTTGTGGTTCTTGGGTGAGGTCTTGTTGTTGTTGGTATCTCCGTGACCTCGACCGGCAGACAGCACAGCATAGCCCTGGAGTATCTGGAGTTGGTAAGTACATGTGTTTTGTGTGTTTTTTTTTTCTTTGTATAGGTAGTCAGGTCAATTGTCCTGCGTGTATACGGCAGTGAAAGAGGAAAGTAATGACTGGGTGAGTTGGGCAGCTGGAGTGATTAGGTTTATGTGTGTGTGTGTGTGTGTGGGGGGGGGGGGGGGGGGGGGGGGGGATTTGTCACTTGTTTTTAAAGCTTCTTGTTGTTTGAGATTAAGCTGGCCTTATGCCAGCATGGGCTCTTGCTCGTAGAGCAGCCAGTATAAAACTCTTTTAAAGCTTGTGATCCCGCCACACTGAGAATAAGACATGGAACGTCTTCTGGTCTAAAGTTGTCATAACAATAGTCAAAGTGCATGAAATATGCAGAAAGGGTGTAACACTAACAAGGAGATGTAGAAATATAGTCCATAATATTAGCGGACGACACAGTGTTCCCCACCATCGGGAGGAGGGAAATGGCAATCATAATTGGCAATGCTGCGGCATGGAGTAACTCAAGGCATTAACAATTAGCACCATGTACAGTAGCTCAGCAGTAATTTCAATGGATAAAGGAAAAAAAGAAAATAGATCACATACGAAAAGAGATAAAAAAAAATCCAATAAGTACCGTAAACAAAATGCAAATCATGAGGTAATGTTACACTGGATATGGACCAACGGAGATGTTAAGAAGAGATATCAAAAGTTTGTCAAATTTAAGACACTCCAAACAGCACAGGGACGCAATAAAAGTAATGAGATAGCAATAGTAGTGAGACAAAAGATCCAGGCATTATAATAAAAGCCAAACTCAGTGTGCTGGACCTGAAGGCGAGCTTCAGGGGAAAATATAATGTTGAGGTCTGCGATCTCTGCAGAGCCGAACAAGACAACATTGAAAACTTATTCAACAGAAAGCAACTAAAGATAAGGATCAGACCATAACCTTAGAGAACCTTAGCTTTCCTAACGAAAACATGAAGGAATACAAATTAGCAGTGCATGTTAAGAATTATTCAGCCTGGAAAGTTCAAAGCTCAGTAGCAATAACAGTAAAATCCAAAAGGGGGTTAAAAAAAAGTAGCATAAAATAATAAGCTTTTAACTGTCAGCAGAAAATTCAGTTCATTCTCAGTTATGAAAATTAAGCAAAGCAATAGCGCTATAATTTTCAAGTGGTAGCTGGAAAAGGGCACGAAACTTTTTATTGCATGTTCACAAAGAATCATTTTAAGTATATATTGCTTACAGGAAAGAGTAATGATCAAATCAGCAAAGTTCTAAAGATAAAGTAATAGTTGAAGGTGACTTTAAAACAAAAATCTTATTACTATAACAATGAATTAGTGTTAGATAAAAGTAAGGATGATAACCCGAAAGTTAAATATTAGATCAGCCTCTTAAGTTATAAAACGTAACTCTGTCAATGAGGAACAAAACTACCGGGAAACGTGAAAAAAAATCTTATAGATATAAGCTAGTGCAGAAATATTCTAACAGAAACATAAAAGCATATCAGAGCACTGCAGTCTGGTTCTAGCCAGTCGCCAGTCAAGGGATTCACCACCTTTTCTTTAAGATTTTTTGTTTATGATCTTTATCGTCTTTGTTACTGCCTATAATTTCATCCCGAAGGAGCTGGCATTAAGCAAGCCGCCCATTTTGCACATAAATAGCTAGTAGTAGGCGAACGTAGATGGGGACGGCAGTAAACTTCAGTTTTACCCCCAGATATATCGTAATTCAATTTTATTGGAAGTGATTTTCATGTATTTTCCAACAAAACGATTTTTTATGGCACGTACCGTTGTTGTTTACTAAAATGAAGGGGGAAATTTTTTGAATTCTGACCGTATACTATAGTTACTGCTGTACTTCATAGAAAACTTTGTCATAGAAAATAAAAAACAATGTTTAGGTAAACTATTTTATTTTTAATTGTTGAATCGTGGATGAACCACCTGTACAGAAAATCTCGACAACATTAGACATAGGCTACCTATACTGAAGGCTTATCAACATCATGTGTGCTGAACACCCTTCACACACGCTTGTATCATATTCGCCTCTGTCTTGCACAAACTCTCATACTTTTTTAATACTGAAGTACTTCCTTTCCCACACCTTTCAAGCCATACTATATCCAACAACCCCGACTTCGTCTCCTCCTCTTTTCTAACAGATTCCAAATAATTCACCATTTCATCATCATCCTATCATTCTCCATTCTTTCCATAAGGTCAAACCATCTCGTAATATTTCGATCCCTCCTTCACTTACTCGAAACATTCAACGTTTCCACTTTGAATCTCTCCATTTCTCACGTACCCTAGATTTTTAACATTCTTTGCAAATGATATTGTAAACGCCTGCTGACACATGCTTCTTTGTGTATTTTTATTGAGGGCAGTTCCGATGAAATTTGAAACGTAAAAAAAGGTGGCGGGGCGGATTTCATTAGTCGATTTTATATATATAAATATACCCTCTGCATTGGCAACATTATTCTATTGCTTAAGTTGGGGCCATTGTTGGCAGCTTCTCTCTGTAGTAAATTTTGTAAGCTTTGTTAATTGCCTTCACAATTATAAATTTAGGGTGTAATGGTTGAGACAGGTATTAGCAACTGATGGTAAATTCTAAGGCTACGAAATACTGAAAACAACAGTAGGGAGGGTCTTGTGTTAGTAAGCATCAACGTTAAACTTGTCAAGTTAATTGAAATCACTCATAACGAAGCCATCATCTTAGAACACTTTTTAGCCTAGACTCCACAAGTCTTATTCCTTTTCCTGTTCATGAAGATTATCTTGTTCAAATGTCTTAATCTGAAAATATGGATTAAAAAAAAAAACTGATCATCAATCGGTAAATCTGCCACCACAGATTTCAGTTCCTTTGCCAGAGTCTGAACACTGCATTTTGTCGCAGTCTTTGGCGTCTAAGAAAAAATGTCTTGACAACTTAACCTCCTATCTGAATTAGATCCTTTATATCATCACCAGTTGTGTTTGCAGTGTTTTTCTTTTGCTTTTACAGTTTCACTTTCATATCATTTTCTTTTACAAAAACAGAATCAATTGAATTAAATGAGAGATTTGTTTATCAAATTTCCAGAGCCCGTTCACGTTCATCATTTGAGAGACAATTAATTAAACAAATACTGGTTGCTTTCATGTGTTGCTTCGCTTTTAAATATACATCACTATCCATAACAACAAGAAAGCACAATTGTGTAGTTGAAATTTCTTGTTTTTACCATATAAACAAAGGTGTTGCATAATAACAATGTTGTAATAGATATTCAAAGTAGACAGAAGAATCTTTCACAGATCAAATTATAGACATAAAAGAATCTATCACAGATCCAATTACTAACTCCACGAAGAAAACTTGAAGGCGCTGCATCATTCTGCAACAATCTTTTGTTCTTCTGAGTCTTCATTTTGAGCTGTTGGGATTTCATATTATCCATGTGATTATCCTTTCTAAAATACACAGAGATGACAATTAACAGCATTATCAAGATTAACTCTGCAAGCATGACGATAGGCTTGTATCCAAATCTTATACAATTTTATCTTTTGGTGATATATATATATATCTTATAGTTGAACCTATATTTGGCTGTTAAAACTGCCAAAAACTGAGCATTTACTCAGAATTGTTCTAGCTTGTATGTAGACTAATTCAGAAAACCCCTCTCTGCCACAATGACAACTAGATAAGATGCTGAGTATTCTGAATGTAAGTGGTATACACTATTAACTTATTCACCTCGAGATTAAAAGGACCACCAAGCCTGTGTGACGTCATTAATCGCAATCCATGGAAGACATAATCTTACCACCGTGGGCAATTTCCATTAATCTATGAGTAAATTCTACCCCAATGAACCTTTACTGGATGTGATATTCCAAATATATGAAAGATTTGGCCGCATTAATTCTTTCTCCACATAACGTTATTTCATTATTTCGTGCGTAATGTCTCACTGAAATTTGCGGGTTTTCTTAGAATTATTTGGAGTCTTATCTCTGTATATATAACTTGCTCTTTTAACAAGCCTTATATATCTTTGGAAAGAGAGAGAGAGAGAGAGAGAGAGCGTGTGTTTAGTGGTTACAGATGTCTCTCATATGTCTACATTCAACTTAAGAGATTGAAAGTAATAGTATTTTAAAGCTTAAACTTCGATAGATTATGTTGACCGCTTGTATACCATTTCTTAAAAATTAATCTTGGCATTTCATTTCAGGCTATGAAATTGATCGTTTGTTTAAGAAGAAAGCTTGGTTATAAATATAAACGGTTGTATGCAGCTGCAGATATTCAAAATCAAGCGCCAAGTGGAGTTGGTGGTCTCCATTTTGTTCTGAGTTGCATTTCATACTTACAGCATTCATATAAAATTCGTACCAGCACTAAGTTTAAAAGAAAATGTAAAATATCTTGTAACGAACAGCTTTTATTGTAAATAAATAATTTAAAATTAATAAAATATTACCTTTGGTAGAATATGCGTCATTATCTGTAGCTGCTTTTATCTTACGTAAACAATTCTTGAGTCTCGAACGACTCCCTTTGCCATTGTGACTTTAGCCAAGTGTTGTGGAGGTCAGTGTACTATAAGTTCTAACCAGAAACTTTTGTTTTGACGTTAATTATTATACATTTGGATGTAATTGCTCCAAGGGCTGCCGATTTTACACATAGGTAAGTAGCGAGACACCGTTTTCCTTAGTACTGGAGTGTTTTATTATAAGATAAGCTCCACAGTGACAGGAGATGTTGATGTTACATGACGTCTCCTCCGCTCGGGAGGCGAGGTGTCTACGGTAAACAACACTTGTTCTTGTAACTTACCTCGAATACAATGTTTGTTTAAAGATATTTTATATGCTGCTTGCCACCTTTGGTGCTTCAAATTGCTTGTAAAGCTTGGTAGGCCTTATGTTGGAGTACATTAGCTTGAGATGTCAATGAGGCCGGTGGTGGAATTGACCAATTTTTTTTCTTTATTTCTGTTACCGTTACCATAACCAGCCAGTAAATTACGTAAAGAATTTATCCTTTATTTATGGACAATACTTAAGTGTGCTCCGTGTAACTGTGATGGCCAGACCTTACCAGGTTATGCTGTTAGTACGATAAGAAAATAATTTAAATAAATAGCTAAGCAACCTAGAATACCTACTACCTACTGTAAAAGCTTTAATACTTGTCTATTTTGATGAATATTACAGGTACGTAGCTATAGGTATATTTAGCTACTGTGTTGAAACCTGAACCATGTAGGCTAGGCATAGATAAAGAATTTAGTCATTGTCTCATCTGGATAAATTGGCCCATTTTCACAATTTCCAATGATAGGATAAACCTGGATCCGATAATTGGCCCAGGCATTTTGTTTGTAAGATTAGGTACTAACCATAATTTTCTCGGAAAAATGTAGCCTAGCTTGTTGCTGTACTAAATTTAGCATCAAGTTAAGCCATAGGCTAGCTTATGGCATAGCCTACGCAGCATCCTATCTTTGCTTTTTCCTGCGTTGATTGGGCGAGTTCAAATAACTGAAATTGGCTTCATTAGCCTGATCACACTTAGACCATGGGACAGCATATTACTAGGTATAGGTATATACATTTTTTTCTTTTATTTATTTTTTCTTGTAGGAATGAAATATACATAAAATCTGTCTGATGACCATTTTGAAACATGCTCATGGTTATATATGGTGAGACCTGTAACATGGCAGAAACAGGCTGTGCACAATTGCCTGTCAGGTATTTCGGTATTTCTACAGAAGCAATCCGCGGTGGCCTAGACTATGGCAATTGACAGTTTCCTATATTATTTTACTTAATGTACAAAAATTTAGGTAAAATTACAGTTTCAACCATTATGGGAAAACTGGAACAAAAATATATTTGTTGCATCAGAAATAATGTAGTTCCAACGGATTTAACATTTATTTTGACTGCAAACCATCCGATTTAGAGATTTACTATGTAATTGGAGTTAAAAAAACGAGTTTTTCCAGAAAAAGGTAAATGTCCAGGAGAAGGCCGCATCCGTTTTTCAAGTATTAACGACGAAAAACGGCAAAAAACGACCAGATTGGTGTTGCACATCGCATAGAAACATGAGGAAATGAATAAAAAAGAAACTAAGAGTTACTCTTACACACAAAATGTAAGCATAAACCTACTAGACTACAATTAAGGGGGATCCCAGTGGGAAGCGGGGTTTTTGGGTGGGGGGAGGAGGAGAAAAGTGATTTTCGGGGCACTACCGAACCTAATACAACCACCTAACCTTACCTAGGGCCCTGTACCCCTACCTAGGCCTAGCGGGGGGGGCTCCGCCCCCTGCGACCCCCCCTTAAGGCCACTACCTAACACATCCATCAAACCAAATCCAAAGTGATGGTACTGCTGTATACATCGTTATACTACCACCATTATAATATACTCTATAAATTAATGAAGCTTACCTTAAACTGTTGGTTGATAAAGATGTGCTGCTGCTTTGAGGAAAACGTGAAGCCGTTGCAAGGTTCCCTGACATGCAACTTAAAGTAGGAAGTGGCCAGGTACCCGACGACCACATTGCACTGCAAACAATCGGTAGGAAATCCAAGGTCTGTCAAAATTAATGCCAGAAGGGCCAGCCACTGCCTCTGCCATAGGTACAGGAAGACAAAATGCCGTTTTTTGCTTCATTATTCGAGTATTCAGTCAAACAAGGATACCAGTGGACACTAGACAGGTAACTTTTTTACTCCGCTGAAATGCTAGTGAAACTTAGTTTTCGACTAAAGTCGCTCGTAATTGGTTATGAAACCCATGACGTCATAACGATGTCACACCTCTCAGCCAATAATGAGTAACTGGAACTGCTTTTGTTTGCGTAAGAAAGTAAGTTAGAGGGCTCATTAAAAGTAAACATTACCGTAGAGGAAACACCTCTCCCGACTTAGGAAAAATTCGAGGTAAAAACTTTATATTTTTATTTCTCTGTGAGTATGCATTAGCGACAATAATGTATTGAGAAGAAGTGTTTTGTTATCACGTGCTTTACTCGGGAAAAATATCAATATAATAGATTTCCCATAATGGTTGAAACTGTAATAATACCAGAATTTAAAGTAATATTTATTCGGACGACTGTAATTAACCCCCAGGGGCCAGTACTAAAAACGGCGAAATACAGTGTACTGTACTCCCCAATCCCTAGTGGATGTCGTATCCGCAGTTACGTTCCTTGCAGTTCGTGCAGAACTATTCTTAGAATTACCCTGCAAGGAACGTAACCGCGGATACGACATCTACCTGGGATTGGGGCGTCCAATGTATTTCGCCGTGTTTAGTACTGGCCCCTGGGGGTTAATTACAGTCGTCCGAATAAATATTACTTAAAATTCTTGTTCAGTAGGTAAAACTGCATAGAAAAACCGTAACTGCCATAGTCTGGGCCGCCGCGGATAGGTACCCTAGATCTACCGCCTGTCATTAGAAAGCTATTTTTTAAGCGTTCTGATATAGTTCAAAATAAGGAGGTAAAATTCTATAGAAAACGTCAACTGCCATAGTCTAGCTCGCTGCGGAATACCGGCTTAGATCTACCCTTATCAGAAACTAAAAATGTGACTTCCAAGTCTGAGAAATTTTATGAAAAAATTTGTACAGATTTTCGTATATAATTATAAGAAACAGATATTGATATATTTTTGCTCATGCAAAATGTTAAATGTTATGACTTTTGCTACTTGCTAAATACCTGTTAAAATGCAGCCACTCATCAATTGATTTGGTAACTAAAGTGTAATGGTAATGACTGAAATTCACGTAGGCTATGCTGTAAAATATTGCCAATGTTGTTTTCTTACTTTAATATAACATAGTATATTGATTCATGAGAAGCTCTAGTATGATATACAATACATAAGACTTTGGACTATAAGTCCAAGTCATAATGTCCCATGCTGAAGCAAACACATTTTTGAAAATTTATTTTTACCTTGCTCATGTGTTGGCAAACACACTTTGCATGAATTATAATTATACAATACATTGCACTTATAAAATCACAGTAGGTGCATGTGACTTCATTAAATAAGCGAATACCACAGGAAAATGATAGTCAGAAATCCAAGCGCTTTAGTCTTTACTAAGACATTGTCAAGGAACGTTCCTTGACAGTGTCTTAGTAAAGATGAAAGCGCTTGGATTTCTGACTATCATTTTCCTGTGGTATTTGCTTATACATTGCCTGTAATTTCCTGTTATAACGCTAAATCATTTGGACTCATGAGAAATGTGTACTGTACATTCATATATTTTTATTTTAAACCTTAGATTATAATGCAAAATATAGCATGTCACCTGCATTTCTTATATGTATCCTATCCATGAGATATAGTTTGTATGAGGTCCTTCAATGCCATAACAGAAGCTAATGCTTAATTGGTTGTTGTTTTGTGAGATGGAATCTGCCAGCCAATAAAAAGGTTGTATTATATTGATGTAGCCAGGCCACCAGTGTTTCCAAATCTGTGGCAGGGTGCCAGTTTTAAACAAGGGCATGATTTTGACTTTTCATGATTTGCAGGCTAAGCTAGTCATTGTTTTTGAGGGCACAAGGGTAATTCTGGTTGGCACAGGCACATCCTACCACAGAGCTTAAAGCACAGCCCAATAAAAGTATATACCCCATGCATGATTTTTTCACTTTTGACTGTTATTTAAAATGACTGGTTGATTGTATAGGTTGAGGTGTGGTTATTCTTGCAATAATGATAATTCTGCTACCAAACAATAGTTATGACTGATAACAATCATGAAGTGGGCCATTTGGTCCACAATTTCCAGCTGGTCCATATTGCTTAACCCTACTTAAACTCATATTAAGATAGTGTTGACAGACCTAACCTTATTTGCAGAAAGCCTTTGATCTCAGTTGATCTTTAATATTTTGAACACTTGCAAATGTTGACTAGGTTGACAAATCATCAAGATAGGTATTGTGGCTGTAAACATCTAAGTAGACTTACATATGGGAAATTTAATAGTGATGTACAGTATTTTTAACATGAATCAGCAGCTTAGGCATATCCTATTCAATGTATTCAACTAAAACTTGCAGGTGTTGGCTTGGTTGACAAACCATCATCAAGATATTGGGACAGTAGACCTCTCTGTAGACTGACATATTGGAAACTGAATTTAATAATGTCACATTGTTAACGTAAATCAACAGCTTACGCATAGCCTATGTATTAGAATGAAACATGCTGTGAATTCAGTATTGACCTAAGACCTTACAAACAGCTCAATCAAATTGAAATCATTCTGAAGAATGATTGGTTATGCTTAATCACGGCAAGCAGATGTTATTGATTTTGTGTAGATTATAAGATTGTTGTAAATTCTAAAGTATTGCAATTTGTTCCTAGGGGTAGGCTACTCTCATAGTATTTATGAGGGAACATTTAAGTGTTAAGATTTAATCCCTCATAATTTTTCTAAGAAGTTTTGAATAAATAAAGAAGGGACACTGAAAACAGCTTTACTGTACTGCCAGTTTTTTGTTACTGAATGCAGGTAACTAGTTGGCATTTATTTCCTACTTGTCCTAAACTTTCTTAATTTTATTCAAAAATAGAATCTCTCCACTTATTTTTAAAGGACCTATTTTATTCTGGCATAACCTGACACAGGCAGTCCCCGGGTTACGACGTTCCGAGGTTAAGGCGCTTTTCAATTATCTTCATCAGAAATTATTTCCGGGGTTACGACGCATGTTCCAGGGTTACGACGCCTACAACGCTCATCTGGCACAAGAAATATGACACCAAAAATGCAAAATAATCAATATTTGAAGTTTTTTTATGAAAAGTGCAATAAGAATGCAGTTTACATAGTTTTCAATGCACCCAAAGCATTAAAAGTAAGGTTTTCTTAGTATTTTTGACGATGTTCCGGCTTACGACGATTTTCGGGTTACAACGCGTCTCAAGAACGGAAACCCCCGTCGTAAGCTACTGTATGTGAAAGCAGTATAATACATATTAGCTTGTATTCATAATTGCTAGATGATATTGCCTGATAGCCCTTGACAATCTCTTAAAACACTGGCAAAGGAATTCCAAACCAATTACTATAAGTAATTTTGGATTTAGTCCTTTGGTGGTCAAGTATACCATATACTGTTTTTAAATTATTTGTGCAGCTGAAAACATTTTTATTTATCCCCAGACTTTATTTGTTTAGTACAGGAAGTCCCTGGTTTACATCAGGGTCGGGTTAAGTGGTTCAGGACTTACGGCTTGCCAAATGGTGCTGTTAACCTGCTTTATGGCGCTTCAACCCAGACTTACAGCACTGTTGCTATTTATTCCCATTATAGTTATGATGATTTTGGTTAAGGCAATTTTAGGCTCACTACGCCCTGCCGGGAGCGGAACCCCCGCCGTAACCCGGGGACTGCCTGTTACTGGAAATGCATTAGTACTATTATTTATCTCCATATTTCTTTTTCTTGAAATAGACAACACAGTAGAACGTGAGCTTATCAAAGGCCCTCTACATTCTAGAGTACTACCCCTTATGTAAGTGCAGCCCTTTCAAATCCAAATACAGTGGTACCTCGAGATACGAAAGGCTCAACTTACGAAAAACTCGAGATACGAAAGCTGACACGAAAAATTTTACTGCTCTACATACAAAAAGTTTTCAAGATACGAAAGGTTTCTGAAAGTCTGAGATTCGCCCGATAACGATTTTGAAACTCGCGCCGCCATCTTGGTTCTAGTAGACTCGCCACCATCCTCCTGCTCTCCCATTGGTTCCTGATGCTAGCCAAGCCATGAGATCCTTCTCTCCTATTGGGCAGCATCCCTCCCATCATGCATCTTACGTGGTGGCGTGCCTTCGCTCGGCCACTTCGCACCCGAAGCTTTATCGTACGCATGTTGCATTTGTTCGGTCCAACGATTTCGTTTAGTATCGTAAATTCGTTAGTGATTTCGTTGTGCTACTTTATCGTGTTGTGAGAACCTATTTAGTATACATACTACATACGTAACTTAATTACGTACAGTACATATAGTCATGTGTCCCAAGAAAGTTGCTGAAGTTCACAGAAAGAAGAGAATGCTTTCTATGGAGACAAAGATGGAGATAATAAAAAAGTATGAAGCTGGCTTGCGGTTGAGTGTGATCGCTAAGGAATACGGCCGAAATCCGTCGACGATAGGCACCATCCTTAAGCAGAAGGAAGCCATCAAAGCAGCTACACCTTCCAAGGGCGTGACTATTTTCTCCAACTAGAGGAGCCATGTGCATAATGAAATGGAAAGGCTGCTGCTTGTATGGATCGAGGACAAAGAAATCGATGGCGATACGATAACCGAGATGGCAATCTGCCAGAAGGCCAGCGCTATTTTCGGCGATTTGATTGCCCAAGCCGAAGACGACGGCGGAGAGGGGACATCAACGGCAACCCCAGAGTTCAAGGCTTCTCATGGGTGGTTCGAAAAATTCCGTAAACGGACTGGCATCCATTCCGTGGTGAAGAAATTGAAATTACGTCAAGTAAAAAGAATTGTAAAAATCTAAAAAAGACAAAATAAATTTTATTTTAAGTTTTTTGTAAAGTTAAGTGTTACAGTTTTGTTAATGTGTTTTGTAAAGTTTAGTTTGTTTTTCTGACATTTTTTATGTGTTTCGTAAAGTTAAGTGTACGTATCTGCCGTTTGTCGTCCTCCTCCTCTGTCGCCACTTTCGGACATAGCCTCACTCGAAAGGTAAGCTTCCACATTTCACGTTACAGTAATAATATTTCTTGTACACTAATATACACTTTATTTACAGGTTTTGCATTTTTATTATTAAGTTACGTATTGAATGGTCCAAATTGTTATAGTATTTCATTGTTTATAAGTCAATTTACCTTATTATGAAATTTACTGGGGTGTTTTTGGAGGGCTTGGAACGGATGAGCCATTTTACATGTAAAATGTGGTCCAAGATACGAAAACCTCATGATACGAAAGGTGCCTCGGAACAGATTAATTTCGTATCTCGAGGTACTACTGTAAACAGGAAAAACTTAAGAGCTGGCTTAGCCAAAACCATGAAATGTTGTATATTCCTTTCAAATATCTTTATGTAGTACTTTATTTCAGGTTGAATTTTGTCACACTGGATAAGATTTCTTTCATTCCAAAAAGTCAAATAATTGTGAATGTTGTAAGGATAATTTTCCATTCCAGTAGGTGCAATCTTCAACTCTGCGGTGCCTCAGGGAATGCAGAAAACATGTACGTATGTACTGTTCTCCCAGAGGTAGTCTGAAAGACATGACCATCATTATTATCTCTTCTACATTTGCAGCGTCTCTCATAGTTTTATTTCTCATTCTATCATGTCATCTGATACCTGAATATTCTTATGTCTTTTTTCTTAAATTGTCAAAATCTTGTATTTCATTGCTATACGTATATCATGATTTTTGTCTGTAAAGCACTGCATAGATAATGCTGCATACATACTACTATATTGTTCACCTTGCCCATTGTTTTATATACCCATCTGGGTCTTTCACTACATTCCAACTCATGTTTGAAAAATTTTCTTTGTTCCTAAATGCTTGTTTGGAAAATAACATTTTATCTATGTTATTCTTGTCTACTTATACTAATGTGCGAGTACCTCTGTCCTCAGTTCTTTCTTTGGTAGATTTAACTCTGATCCCAACTGTTTAGATATTTTATGCATTATGCTTAGCAGCCTTTATGTCAATATCATTTGCGTGTATACCATGTTTATCAACACTTACCATCAGAAAGTTAGACACCAAAGTGTGTGTTAAGCTGAGGTGGTCTATTATGTTTCCTTTCAATTTTGTTACATGCTGTATGCTGGGTGCTCTCAACAATTTTATATTGATTCCTGATTGTAAAGTCATGAATAAAGTGCACCTAAGGAAATGCTATTCACACACACCACTTAAATTTTAACGAGAGAGATGCAGTTTGGATGTTTACCAGAAGAAAGCCAGGTACCTAATTTGGAATAAGAGCATAGAATGGTGGAGAGATACCACTTTACATCTAATTTCATGAAAGAAAAGTCATATATCATAACATACTCATGATGGTGAGTACGTAGTTGGATGTTATTTTAACCTGAGTTGCATTCATATAGAACACAACAGTAAGGTTATTAACTTGAAAAGCAAGTTTGACTAAAATATAGAAAGCCCATATATGAAAGAAAAACATAAAATGTAGAGAAGCATTGTTGAAGATGAAAAGAATATCTCAAAAAAAATCGGCAGAATATAAGTGTGTGTACTATACACATTGAACATAGCTGTTGAGAAAATAAGGAAAAACCTCTGTCTTCTGTGTTGTTAAGAACAATAGCACCCAAGAGCCTCTGATACTGGGCAGTGTGTAAATCATGGCACAGAAACAGAACTTGGATGCAGATCTGCCGAAGTGACAGCATATAGTTGAAAAGATGCTTCCACTGAAGTTGACATCAGAGGCGCTCTGCTGGCATAGAATTAAAAGATGACCAAACAGGTGTCATGGAGGTAAAAATATTGAGTTGATGTAGGTATTCATACATGAGACCATCCAACATTAATGAAACAAAATATCTCAAAGATGTGGCACAAATGCCATCCTTTCTGCAGATATAGAAAACTAAAGTTTACAAACGAGTACGGTATGATTTTGTGAAAAGAAAGCCTGGAGTCAAAGTAACGACAGTTAACTTTCAAATATTCAAAAGCATTACATGGCACAGAATTTGAGTAATATGTTTTAATTTTGATGTCAGCTTCATCCCACTTTGGCATCATTGAACATTCATTGAACATGTCTTCTATTATTATTGTATACCTTTTTCTCCCTTGAATCTAAGTTAGATAAGGTGTGTGAGATTCCTTTAAAAAATATCATCAAAGAAAATTGCTCTTTAGAATGAAGTATCATCATTAGTATGATTTTTCATGATTCCTTAAAAAAATATCATCAAAGAAAATTGCTCTTTAGAATGCATTATCATAATTAGTATGATTTTTCATGACCTTGCTCATATTGCATTAAAGAAAATATTGCACACAAGTACTTAACTTCTCAATGCGTTTTCTACAGTAATTTCCATGGAGTAGGTATTAAATTTCTTAGACATTTTCTTCACCAGCCTCCGTATAGTAGATATTGAATATTGGTTTTATACAGTAATTGAAAAATGTTGGCACTGGTGTAAGAAACTTCAGAACTAATAAATATGCACCACACAAATAATAGTGCATTGACATTCTTTTATATGTCTTGTCAGAGCAGTGTGTGACTTTTAAGTACGGCTTTTACTGTCATATACACAGATGTCTTCTCATTTTGTTGTTTCATTTATTAAAATGTAGAACAGCCTGATATTGATATCATAAGTTTGAAGTTCATAAAAGGTGGTGTAGAGCAGAAGCTTGTTTCTCTTTGTAGATTACTAATTCTCAACAAAGTTGAAGTTGAATAGAGTTGTATGCAGACTATCAAGTTATTCTAGCATTTCTTCTTCACAGACGTGCTGCCAGTAGTACATCAGATCATCAGATGTTTTGTAAAATGGTTTTGGTGTTTACTGTATAAACTTAAGGCTTCTTGTCAGTTGATGTCACAAAGAAATTATCTTAAGAGTACATCCTCAAGGGAAGCCATTGCCGTTTCATCAGCCTGACAGTCAAGGTTACCATTTTAGAATCATAACTAAAAGCTTCATTATTTAAATCCTGAGAAGTTCTACAGAAGTGACTTGGGTAACTTTAATGGTGGTGTTTCAAAATACACAGTAAAGTACTTGAACGAAGTTCTTATACATGTAAACATGACTGGCAAAATGAATTCTGTGAAGAAGACTTTTAAGTTAGTGGAAAATTGTTTTAGATATTGATGGTACAGAAGGCTGCAGCAGCGTAAAAATCCAAAGTCTCATAAGAACATGATAAACTCATCATGATATTTGTACATCATGATTAAACTTGTCAGGAATTTTCCTAAGGTGTCGAGTTATTCTTAGTAGGTACATTGTTTTGAATACTTGACAGGGAACTCTGACAGTACTTTTGGCATATTTATATTACAATTGTTAAAGATAAAAGCAAGGGTTTTATTTAGAAGTTATTACATTATTACAACCTATAAGCTTGTAACACTTGGAATTCAGTTGATAATTCTAGTACTATGCATTTTGTCATCTTTGCGTCATTTTCAATTATGACACAACCAGCCAAAATGTCTCATATTTTAAAGGTAAAGAGTTATATATTTTCCGGCGCCTGAAGCACTGGATAATCACAAGACTGAAAAGTCTAACCCAACAGTGAAGAAATAATTTTCCATGAAAATGCTTTCTGCATAACACGTCTAGTAATAATGAATAACACGTTTCCTGTTGCAGGAAAATTAACACTTAGTGTTTTTGTAGGAAAGGCGTATATTCTTCATGTCGGCTTTTATTGGAACAATTTCATTAAACGGTTAAGGTGATTAGGAAGAGTTGAGACTATGGTTATACAAATCTCATTGGCAAATAGAGGAGAGCCCCTCAGTGGCGTTGGTTGGTATGGTGTTGGCGTCCCATCTCGGTGGTCGCGAGTTCGGTTCTCGGCCATTCCATTGTGGAGTGAGCGATGTGTATTTCTGGTGATAGAAGTTCACTCTCGACGTGGTTCGGAAGTCACGTCAAGCCGTTGGTCCCGTTGCTGAATAACCACTGGTTCTATGCAACGTAAAAACACCATACAAACAAACAAGAGGAGTTACTCCAAATGGAAAAACATAAGGCAATCTAATAAGTAGGCTCAGATAGTCCACTAACAAAGTCAGTGATTCAGGATTATTACTTTTGTTTCGATGATAATGACAAAGCTAAAAGTTTGAATTTCTTCTTAATATTGTATATTGGACTTCAAGGAATGTACAGAAGTGAAGATTTACGCTTGTGAAGAAGCTATACTCTTGAGAAAGATACATCAGTCTCAAGTTTGTATTTCTTGTATTTCCCAGTTACGGCACATTATGGTATTATTTTGACTGTTCTTCTCAAGTTTTTAAGGTGAATGCTAGTTTCATTTCAGTGAGTTCAGATACTGTGAGAATTTAGACTCTGGTTGTTGTAACACCTGTCTCTCATAGCTGTCGCTAATTATACCCTTGTTGACAAGTGCACAGATGTTGATGCCACAGGCTACGAGTATGATTCAGAGAAGGTCAATCTCCACTATATACGAAAGCTTATGCTTAACTTTGAAATCACTGAATTTTGAATTTGTAATTGGCAACTTTTCTTTGAATCACCTTTGTTTTATATAGTATATATATATATGTATATATATATATATATATATATATATATATATATATATATATATATATATATATATATACATATGTATAGTGCTATATATATATATATATATATATATATATATATATATATATATATAGTGTGTGTATAAACCTATTCAAATAAAGTAATAGACTCGGGTAACAATAATAACGATAGTTTTGTTTGCGTGTATATATGTGTGTGTGTATATATATATATTATATATATTATATATATATATATCTATATATATTATATATATATAGATATATATATATATATATATATATATATATATATATATATAGTATGCATAGTTTTCTTACGTGCGCAAGATTTAGTTTAGCAACTGATTGGTGGGTTTTATTGGTTTCTTTTGTTCTCGTAGTCAGTAGTTGATAGCATGCATTCACGTGCCATTAAGATGGAGTTATGTGTTCACGGAATATGACACAACCCGAGTCAGTCAGTCCCTCGACCCCAAACTTATTTTTAAGTCGGAGTTTGCAACGGAGATGACTTTGTCTTTGTTAGAAGGTCGCCCAGAAGAGTGAGTAAAACAAGCCGACGTGATTCTACACACTTCGGTGTTTTCCAGCCCATATTTTGAACGTGCATTTTTTCCTTTAATGTTTTGAACTGACTTTTTTTTTCTTATGTTGATTTGAACGTGCAATTTTCTTTTTAAAGTTTTGAACGTGCGTTTTTTTTTTCCTGTGTAACTTTTACATTACTCTTGTTTTGTTTTTCTTTCTGTATTGCCTTATTGCCTCTTAGTCTGTGTAAGTTCTTTCAAATGAACACCATATTCTTTGGAAGCTTCGAATTTCTAGTCAGTGCCCCCTCAGTTAAGCTCGTTCATATGGATAACGGATTTCCTTCTGAATAATAATAATGATAATATTATTATTATTATTATTATCATTATTATTATTATCATTATTATCATCATCATCATTTGTCGGGATATACACAATTTCTGATTACTAATAACTCAGATGACGAGTATGGTTGTTGTGACGTCAGCATGCCGGAAGCTCTCGCTCTCTTGGCCTGCCAAAAAGCAAGATTTTGCAAAAGCGATTATGAATAAACGTGTGTGTTGATGGAGGCTCGCCAACTTGGTAAGAATCTATGGCGCAGAAGAAGGGGCTTAGAAAAAGTGGGAGGACTCAAACGCATTTGGCGAAGAAGCAAGAATGTGGTGAGATCACCTTATAAGTTATAAAAGAGTTCGTTCAGGAAATGCCGAGGTGTGTGCACCGATGTGCCGAGGGAAATATTATAAAAAAAAAAAAGAAAAAAACACGTTTGATACTGGCTGGGGTGTTCTTCCTTTTGCTGCGTAAGTTTGGTAAAATGATAACGACAATAATGTTATTGTTTTTATTATATATTAAAGATCTTTGCAAAACGAGATCTTTACAAACCTGCTCTTTCATATAGTATGTTTACACCGGCACCATTGCGGATTTCTTCACATTATTATTTATTTATTTATTTTTTGCTGTATCACAGTACTCCAATTCGACTGGGTGGTATTTATAGTGTGGGGTTCCGGGTTGTATCCTGCCTCCTTAGGAGTCCATCACTTTTCTTACTGTGTGTGCCGTTTCCAGGATCACACACTTCTGCATGAGTCCTGGAGCTACTTCAGCCTCTAGTTTTTTCTAGATTCCTTTTCAGGGCTCTTGGGATCGTGCCTAGTGTTCCTATGATTATGGGTACAATTTCCACTGGCATATCCCATATCCTTATTTCTATTTTCAGATCTTGATACTTATTCATTTTTTCCCTCTCTTTCTCTTCAACTCTGGTGTCCCATGGTATTGGACATCAATGAGTGATACTTTCTTCTTGATTTTGTCAATCATCGTCACGTCTGGTCTATTTGCACGTATCACCCTATCTGTTCTGATACCATAGTCCCAGAGGATCTTTGCCTGATCGTTTTCTATCACTCCCTCAGGTTGGTGCTCGTACCACTTATTACTGCAAGGTAGCTGATGTTGCCCTTTTTTATGTTGACTAAGGCGCATTTTTCTATTCCAAACTATCCTGATGTCCCCAGATACAATCCTTACAGTCTGGATTAGGGTATCTATTTCCTTGATGCTCTTACCATACAGCTTGATGTCGTCCATGAACATCAGATGGTTAATTCTGTTGCCTCCTTTCTTGAGTTGGTGCCCGGCATCCATCTTCTGTAGTACTTTTGTCATGGGAATCATGGCTACTACGAAGAGTAGTGGGAACAGTGAGTCGCCCTGGAAGATCCCTCTCCTGATATTAACCTCTGCTAGTCTTATTCCAGAGCTTGTAAGTATTGTATTCTAGCTGCGCATTGTATTTTTGAGGAAGCTGATGGTGTTTTCCTCTGCCCCATATATTTTCAGGCATTCTATTAGCCATGTGTGTGGTATCATGTCGAAGGCTTTCGTATAGTCTATCCATGCCATGCTTAGGTTGGTTTTCCTTCTCCTACTGTTCTTCATTACCATTTTGTCTATCAGGAGCTGGTCTTTTGTGCCCCTACACTTCCTTCTGCAGCCTTTCTGTTGGTGGGGGATGGTGTTTGTCTCCTCTAGGTAGTTGTATAGCCTTTCACTGATGATACCTGTTAGTAACTTCCACATTATTGGTAGGCAGGTGATAGGCCTGTAGTTACTGGCTATATTTCCCTTACTCTTGTCTTTTTGTGCTAAGGATGTTCTTCCTGTGGTCATCCATTTTGGTGCATGGTGATTTGAGATACAATGATGGAGTTGTTCTGCTATTCGTGGGTGTAGGGCCTTGAAGTTTTTGAGCCAGTATCCATGGACTTCATTGAGACCTGGGTCTTTCCAGTTTGGCATTTTCTTTAGTTGGTGTCTGACTGTGTCTGTCATGATGTCAGTGAATCTTTGTTTTATTCTCCCTGTTTCTTGACTTCCTGGAGCCATGTTGCATGTTTGTCCAGGAAGTCCAGGCAGAAGAAACAGGGAGAATAAAACAAAGATTCACAGAGATCACGACAGACACAGTCAGACACCAACTATTATTATTAATTTTGTTGTTGTTGTTGGTGAAGTAATCTACAATGGTATCAGTGTAAATATATATTAAAGATCTGTATGAAACGAGATCTTTCGAAACCTGCTCAATTCTCCTCCTGAGAAGGAGAATCGAGCAGGTTCTCCCAATCTCTCGTTTTGTGTTGATGTTTGAAAATGTACACCTTGTATATCTAGAGATACATGAATTTTAATGAATCCACCACTTTTGTTTTTGGTTATCGGACGCTTGTTAAGTACTTTTTCTTATGAATGAAAGCTACAAAAACATTCCTTCAAGTTACTGTCAAATAGCATAATTTTTTCAGCTTTCTTTGTTCCTACGATATCAATGTCCGCTTATCGGGTACCATTCCTCCATTACTGGAGTTTGGATTGTGTGTGTTAACCTTCTCTGTGACATTCTGTGGTTTATGAGCATTAATATGTATATATTATACATATATATTTTCATTTCTGTTATGCTTCAGTAAGGCGGGATGGTTTAGATTCCAGATTCTTTCGTGTACAAAGTACCTAGCCTACAAGCTTTCAAAGTCCCTCGCTGGACGAGTGGTTTTCGCGCTCGGCTGCCAATCCGGTGGTCCGAAGTTCGAATCCTGGCTCGGCCAACGCGGAATCAGAGGAATTTATTTCTGGTGATAGAAATTAATTTCTCGATATAGTTTGGTTCGGATCCCACAATAAGCTGTAGGTCCCGTTGCTGGGTGACCAGTTGGTTCCTAGCCACGTAAAAATATCTAATCCTTCGGGCTAGCCATAGGAAAGTTGTTAATCAGCTCAGTGATCTGGTAAAACTAAGATATACTTAACTTAACAAGCTTTCGAAGATACAATCGTCTTCTTCAGGTATCGATGCACCAAGATGTAAAGGTGTAGGCTTCTACTTTGTAAATTAAAGAATCTGAAATCTAAACCATCCTTTCTTATTGGAGACTAAGAGTAATATTTTCATATACACACTGAAGTTGTGTGACTAATTTGAATATATTATATATATATATATATATATATATATAATATATATATATATATATATATATTATATATACACACATGACTGGTAAAGACGTCCTGTTACAACAGAATTCCATCTAATTGAAGGAGCCCATAAAATCAAAATATAGTATTATAGTTCAGACTGAAGAAGGAGAAATCATTCTCTGAAAATATCGTACTTACTTGCTATATTTAGGCGTTTTTATGGGCTCATATATATATATATATATATATATATATATATATATATATATAATATATATATATATATTATATATATATATATATATCATTGTTTACCTCGACAACGAATGGAATGGTCCACAGATAAACAAGTCTACAGTCACTACCACATTGGTACTTTTAGTATTTAATCTTGGCTGACCCCCACGTGCTATAAAACTTCCACATTAGACGTTTCATACTTGTACATGGAAGGCTCCGCTTTGGAAACCACACACACACACACACACTCACTCTCTCTCTCTCTCTCCTGGATATGATAATGACCTTCATATCCAGTATTTATTTCACCCCCATCTGTCCAATCCGTTTTAGGTCATACTATCCTCCTCCTCCAACCCCCCCCCCCCACCCCCCCCCCCCCCCAATGCTTTTGAAATACACGAGGTACGTATGGTTTTTCTTGCATTCGTATTCAACATTTGTACTTCATTCCGTGTGTGTTTGTGTGCGCACGCGGGTGCTTGTTGACTAAGTGCGCTAATTGTATACGAATGTCTTAACATTGCATTTATTTATAAGAGGTCTGTGTACTCGTGTGTCCCAGGCAGACGTGAAACGGGATTAGAACAGCATTTGCTGGGTTAGGACTCGTAAGGTTTCTTTGTTTTCGTCTTTGAGGTCACTTACTCTCGTGTACCCCAGTTTGGACTCTGGCAGATGTTTCAGAGCCAGTCCTTGCAGACATCTCGTATGTGATGTTCCCTGTTTTCCTCGTTTTCTTTTATAGGGTCTTTCTTTTTTAGGGTCATGCTGCGTACCAGGGGATCCATTATGCCTGCTTATATCTTTCGGAATCTTTCAGCAGACAGAAGTACATACCAGTCGCTTAGTGACTCGCTGCCTCGGCTACTTGAAAATCACAAACATCAACACTGTATGTTAATAACAACAATAATAATAATAATTATTATTATTATTATTATGATTATTATACACGATACTTGACCCAAGCATGGTTTCGAAACATGGTCCGAAGCTGTGCTCGGGAACTGCTCGCGTAGACGGAAACGCTGCTGAACCGCCAACACTTCCTGGCCAGATACGAACGAGCTGGACATTTGCGTGCTTTGGTGAACTAAGGAGCAAGAGTCCGTGCTAAAAAGTAGTCAGCAGAACTGAGTTAGCGCCAAGATCTTGTGCTGTCAAAAGGTCAGCATAATCTATCCGTAAAATGAACAAATCCCCATAGAGTTAGCTTTGTCAATTCATCTCACGTGGTGCACTGTAGGCATTACAGGAGGGTGTTTGAAGGCTTTCTTTGTTTCCAGTTACACCCACTTTAACCTCTCGACCTTCATTCCCGCTTCCGTATGTTAATATTGCTGTCCAACCTCTCAATCGTGTATTTCTGGCGATAGAAGTTCACTCTCGACGTGGTTCGGAAGTCACGTAAAGCCGTTGACCCGTTGCTGAATAACCACTGGTTCCATGCAACGTAAAAGCACCATACAAACAAACAAACAAACAAACTTCCTAATGCTTTTGTAGGAATTGCATCTAGGTTTACATTTTGATTCTTGTACTTTATCTTAATTTTATGGAATTCCATTGTCCAACCACCTAGACTCCTTGTTTTCAATGTCTTAAACACTGCATGACCGGAAGTACTCTAATGCTTGGCTTGACAGCATCAATTTCATGATCTTATAATAATGGAAAAAAAGAACACAATAATTTGTCAAACCAATCTGTAATCTGTGCAGCGAATTCTCATGGCTTCTGTCCCGTGAATGGCCTACCTGTGAACGTCTTGGTACTCGTTCGCTATTTTTGTCGATGCTTGGTATTTAGAAGTTTTCTTTTTGCGTTATTTGCCCTGTGGGTTAGGATAGGTTTCCTGTTCGTCTGACGAACAGTTTTCCCGAGGCCTCTTCCAGTTTTTTTTTTTTTTTTTACAGTTGAGAATTTTTATCTTTATCTTCAGGACTGTTACTGTATTAGTTGTGATTTTGGGGTCTAGCGCTTGCACATTGTAAATAGGAATGATCAGGATTTTTAAAGCGAAATGACATTGGGTTGCTATACAAATACAGAACATATGCCACCCTTGCTGTTTGGATAAAATCTGTTTTTACGAAAGGGCATATTATCCGCTGAGTTTTTTTGCCGGCATTCACGTTGCGGAGGAGTAAGGAGCAGATGGAGTGTTGAAACAAGTTCTGTCCCCATAGCTGTGAAGAAAGGAATCTCTTGTCAGCGCTTTAATAACTGTGTTCTTTCTGTAGATACAATTTTTTGTATTTAACTTTTGGACTAGCCCCTCAGTGGCGTAGTTGGTATGGTGTTGGCGTCCCACCTCGGTGGTCGCGAGTTCGATTCTCGGCCATTCCATTGAGGAGTGAGAAATGTGTATTTCTGGTGATAAAAGTTCACTCTCGACGTGGTTCGGAAGTCACGTAAAGCCGTTGGTCTCGTTGCTGAATAACCACTGGTTCCATTCAACGTAAAAACCATACAAACAAACAATCCTGTTGGACTGTAGTAACTTTTTCCTAGTAGTATTGTCTATGAACTGATGTGAATTTGTCGTTGGGAAAAGTAATCCGTTTTAAAATAAATTGAAACGGCCATGGTTAGAGATGTGGAGGACAAAAGAAATAGTATTATGATGTGGTTTTCGAAGAATAATTCTTATAACCATTAAGTCCTAACCATATTTATTATTCTCGGCCATTCCATTGAGGAGTGAGAGATGTGTATTTCTGGTGATAGAAATTCACTCCCGACGTGGTTCGGAAGTCACGTAAAGCCGTTGGTCCCGTTGCTGAATAACCACTGGTTCCATACAACGTAAAAACACCATACACACAAACTAACCATATTTATTGATAAAGACTTCTTCCTTTCTATTTGCGTGCATAGAGAGAGCATTGACGCTATGAAGCTTTGACCCTTCTCGTTTGCCTAAGAGAAGGCCTGCTCCGAGTGCATAATGTCTTTATTGTTTGTTGTGGAGTTAGCAAGAAGCCCAGGGTGTGAATCCCGGACGAGAAACGATGTCTAACCATCGGTGTTCTGCTTGGGAAAATTTAGCCACTGTTAGGAGAGTTCATGCTTAAATATGAAAACATGTAACATAAACATAATAGTTACCTGTTCAGTATTGGCCGTGATTTTGCTTCGGTTACGAAAGCTGGTTGATATTCTATACTCTGTTTTTTTTTTCCATGTGTCCATCCGCCTGTGGTCTTTGCGTATGGTAACACTGCGTCCCGGGCTTTAGATAGTTACATTCAGCTTACACTTAACAATAATAATATCCCATTTCGAATATTAACGGTGTAATTCGCATACAGTAAATTATTAGAACACTTTTCAGTTGCAAGTGTACACCCAGATATCCTTTTATTTACATAGGACTTAGACATAGCGTAACTATTTAAAACCCGGGACGCAGTGTTACCATGCGCGACCACCACAGGCGGATGGACAGATAGAAAAAAAAAAAAGAGTATAGGTAGGTCAGTGCTCTAAAAGAAAGCAAGCAAGCCTCAATTCCACCGCTTGCGAGATACATGGTTTTTTTTTTAAACTGGAGTTCTAGTTCCTACGACTTTTCTGTTCGTGCCAGCTGGAATGAGGTATACTTGAATAGATTTAGTTTTGTGAGTAAACATTGAAAGAACAGTACTGAAAATTGTGTAATTACCAGCGATCGTGCTCCGAAACAGGCGGAAAAGGCCTCAGGAAAGTATTGAACTTGCCTGCTGGTCTAAGATGCATCCACCATACGCTGTTGACTGGTGCGAGGAAAGGCACAAGCATTGATATTGTAATTTGCAAAGGCAGTCTTCAGAAAGAAGATGAAACGGGGTCTAAACTTGACTGCTCTCTAGATCATTATATGATGGAATTTACGTTAAAAGTTGACTTTCTAATGCACGATGGAAATGATAATTAAATCACCGGGATAAAAAAGATATGCCTAGTAGAGAAAGGACACGAAAGAACAATATATATTAAACTTTAATTTTTATTTTCATGGCTACGAATGGTGTTATTGTTACGAAATTTTTCCTAAGTGGAAAATTCAGTTCCTTTATTTAAGTTTCTTTGGCACAACGTTAGCGATTTACCTTAATTTTAAATTAAAAAAAAAAAGATAATTAAAATATTCTCGCTTGTCCGAGTTTCCAATTAGTGTTTTCATAGAAAACTAATGAGAAATTGTTGCTTCAACTTTGGACGCGATTATAGTACCTGCCATAACGGATTAATTACGCCACTCAAATATGGTACGAGCGCTAGCGAATAGAAAAGGTTCTGTGGAGAATTGAGGTCGTTAACGTAACCCACATTTAATGCACGACCGTATTGGGAAGTTATGGGTTAATGGTACGATTCACACATTCGTGCACCGATGCACGTGTCTCTCCTAATGGCTGCCTCGGCTCCCCATGATTATTCCTCTCCATTGGCAGCGCCCTACCGTTGCCCCCCCCCCCCCCCCCCCCACCCCCCCCCCCCCCCCCCCCCGCAACATTATTTTCATAATATGTGGAAAACGAGATTTATAACTAGGTAAGTCCTCCTCTCTCTCTCTCTCAGTCTTCTCTCCTCTCTCTCTCGCTCTCTCTCTCTCTCTCTACTATATATATATATATATATATATATATATATATATACTCATATATTTTATCTATATATATATATATATATATATATATATATATATATATATATTATTATATATGTATATATATGTGTGTGTGTGAGAATGATAGCTAGGTTGTAAATGTAGGAGATTGCTGTACGATTTTGCTTAATATTAGTTTATGTAGGGAAGTATGATGTGGTACTTACGTAATGTATGATATGGTTTTTAAAATGGCCTATTTATATAAGTACTCTTCATCGCACGGCGCGCTTGGGAGAAAGAGAGGGAGAAAACAAAACACTTTTATTGCGAAGTCATTACTGTTAAGTTGCCTTTTGCCCTTGCTCTTGAACTATGGTTCCATAGAATCGAAGCGTAACTCGTTCAGAAGAAAACGGACTCTGCAAAACGGGTTATTCTTATAAAGGGTTGGCGCTGTTTTAAGAGCACCTCACATGGTGTCCCCTTAAGCATCACTCGATGGCGTTTGCAGGGTACTCTAGCCTCTCACTACACCCACTTATTATTATTGTTATTATATGCTGTTATTTAGCTTGTTTTCTTTTTTTGTCAGTTTCTCTGGGTCAAATCTTGTAACTCAGTCGCCGTCCTGTTCCTTCCGTCCAATAGACTTGAAATTTTTTCATGGTTACCCAGTCCTAGTGACAATACAACCTCACATGATGAGTAGGTCAGCAGTGAGCTCTAGTGACCTTACAGTGACTTCTCTCCCAGTATCTTGAGATTTGTATGAAGTGAATAACTCTTAGGGTTTTTCATACCGTCTTTGACTCGGTAGACTTGGTTATTAACTGCGGATTTTTGCATAGTTTCCATTCCAGTTTCCTTTCTTCTGTTTCGTTTTCCAACGTGTCTAACTATTACTGATTATCTCAGTGGCACCCTTAGATCCTTGCAGCCTAATTGATCATCTTTTCCGGATTTCTTTTATTTTGCTGTCCAACCACTCTAACTTGTTTTTATAGAGTATAAGCACGGGATGTCCGCAAGCGTCCAGCGATTTGCTTTTTAGCGCGAATTTCATGATTCATTCCTTATTCAATTTCATAAAACCACTAGAGAATGTTTAACAACCGCGATTTGGTTTTGTTTAGTAGCGTTTTTGACGAGATTTCCAATTTCCTTAGAAAAGTGGCCTGTTTGTTTGCTGTAGGGGTTTATAAGTAAAATGCACACATTAATGATTATCTTATATCCTTGTGAATGTTTATTTGTAGCCGTAATGCAGTTTTGAATCTATCTGGAAGGACATGATGAACACAGTTACATTTGACGACTATATAGTGTAAATATATATATATATATATATATATATATTATATATATATATATATATATATATATATATATATATATATATATATATATTTATATATATTATTATATAGGCTATATACATACATACATATATATATATATATATATATATATATATAATGATTGTTGTAGAGCTGGGGTAAGAAATGTAAGGAGTTGGCCAAGCGCTTTCAAGTATTTTTTTCACTTTTCACACCTCAGGATCCAGCTGTATATATAATATATATATATATATATATATATATATATATATATATATATCATACTATATATTATTATATAATATATATATATACATACATATTCATATACATATACACGCGCATACGTTGTGCACAAAATATTTTCTCCTGTTTTACCCTGGGAATAGAGGGTTCTCGCTTGGATCGCTGGAGAAGTCCCATTTTTGCCAGATCAGTGCTCGTCATGCAAGAGGTCATATGACTTGGATGACGTGATAGAGTTGAGGGCGAAGGATTCACGGAGCTATTTCCTGCAGCTGGCCACAGGATTATGAAGGGGAGTCGTAACTGAACCAATACATAATCGGAAATCATTAATGTCTGTTGTGACTCTGACGGGTTGTAAGTATAGCTGGAGTTTGTGGGCTTTGCATTTGCATCGCTCCTGGTTTCGGCAGATTATGGCATCGGATTGAGTCAAAGGTGAGACGTGATTCGTTTTACACAGTTCTGATTATTGAGTGCGTGATAACACAGTCCTGTCTAAAGTTCCTCAGCGGCGTGGTCGTTATGGTATTAGTGTCCCACCTCGGTGGTCGCTGGTTCGATTCTCGGCCATTCCGTTGAGGAGTGAGAGATGTGTATTTCTGGTGATAGAAGTTCACTCTCGACGTGGATCGGAAGTCGCGTAAAGCCGTTGGTCCCGTTGCTGAATAACCACTGGTTCCATGCAACGTAAAAGCACCATACAAACAAACAAAAAGTTTTGTTTATACCTTTGATTCTTATAATTGGTTTCTGTACTCGGTATCCCTGACTTATCAGCTGTATGTACGGATAAGCTTATTCTCCTTCCTCCTAGCTCAGTTGGACAAGTTTTTTCATAGGCACTGGGGCAAAGCTTGGCTTGGGAAAGTAAAATTCTTCGTTTCATGTCCTATATTCTTATTTTCAGTGAATTCCAGTAAATTCTTATCAATGAAAATTAATATCTATATAGGATATATATATATATCTATATATATATATCTTATATATATATATATATATATATAGATATATATAATTATATATATATATTTATCATTAGGTCAGGCTTACTATTTGAAAACAAACCTAAACCAAAATCAACGTTGTCCTTAGCCTTCAAAATGTGTCGTGAACGAGCTTAAGTACGTTTCCCCATCAGCCAAGTCACGAAGTTCTTATATAATGCGCACGCAGTCAGAGCCAGTGGTAAAATCATCATGAGCTAGCCTCAACTCTCATCGTCGCTGTTGTCGTGAATGTCATTTGTTGAACTTACAAGAAAAACAGTTTTCTGTAAGCTTAAGAGTATCAAGATGAAGTTTCTTGTTTACTGGTACTTGATACATGGTTTCACGTATTTAAGAGGGTGTTGGGAGGGTAGATGGTGGATATTGACCTGTCATCGTTACCGTAATCTCTTGCACAATGGTCCGTTGCAGACAGACAAAAATATTACATAACCTCATATTCGACTGGGTTGACCAACTCCCAAATTCACCTGAGCCAAAACTACGAAACTTGTCTTGACTAAGGTTGCAGTATTTTTGTCACCGTTAGTTATAACAGTGTTGATTTTATCAAATTAAATGCTGTACTACAGGATGTTTGCCGTCATGGACATCCGCCAAGCTCTCTCTCTCTCTCTCTCTCTCTCTCTCTCCTCTCTCTCTCTCTCTCTCGCTGCTTGCTCAGTATCATATATAGTTATCTCCCGCTTGCCCAATATCATATGTATAGTTATCTCAGTTTGTGGTGCACTGTAGGCAATACCTGAGGTTCTTTGCAGCGTCCCTTCGGTCCATAATTGCAACTCCTTTCATTCCTTAAAGTGTTTTTCCATTTATATTCTTTCTTTTGTCTTGCCATCCACGCTCCTCGAACAATGTTTAATAGCGCAGCTACAAGGCTTTACCCCTGTTACACCTTTTAAGCCTCCTACTCTCAGTTTTCCTATCAACGCTGAATGGCCTCATAGGTCCAAGCGCTTGGCCTTCGGCCTAAATTGTACATATATTCTGGCTATCTAACTATATAGTTATCCTATCAAGTGAAAAGTGACTAAAACTTTATGATCACGATCTGAAAAATCTGGCGATGCCAACGTATGCTAGTTGCAAACAAGAAATATATAATATATATCATTGTAATTAAAGATTAAAAACTTTATGAAACTATTAAAAAATGCGCCGAAGTAATCGTGTTTTCAGTACATGTATAATGCTTTATGAAACAATCGGCCACGCCCCATGAAAGTTTCAGCTATAGCCCGGTGGTGACCTGTGTTGTTGGCATCTATAGTGTTACCAAACGCACGATCATGGCTAACTTGAACCTAAAATAAAATAAAAACTACTGAGGTTAGAAGGCTGCAATTTTGTGTGCTTGATGGTCCTCCTACCAATTTGCAGCCCTCTAGCCGCAGTAGTTTTTAATATGAAGGGCCGGACGGACTGGCAGAAAGCCATCTTAACATTTTCTTTTACAGAAGGCTGAAAATGGGAGGCCAGGTCTGAACAAATCCCTGGAGATCACCCACCAATGACGGCGGTTTGGTAAAACCCAAGACACCGTTACCATGTGTGGCTTAGCAGTCTGCCATCTCCTTTACTTTCTCCAGTTCTAAAAACTCTACCGACAACAACTATCGCCCCTGAGTGGCGTGGTTGGTATGGTGCTTGCGTCCCACCTCTGTGGTCGCGGGTTCGATTCTCGGCCATTCCACTGAGGAGTGAGAGATGTGTATTTCTGGTGATAGAAGTTCACTCTCGACGTGGTTCGGAAGTCACGTAAAGCCGTTAGTCCCGTTGCTGAATAACCACTGGTTCCATGCAACGTAAAAACAACATACAAACAAACAAACAAGACAAAACTATCCATTAACCTTTACTAATTTTATTTAATTACTCTTCAGTTTTAATCTTTAACCACTTAAGTGGCTTGCATCAGTATATGTATTAATTTGCTGGTATTATTGATCGATTGATTTGTTAATTATACTGCTTGCTATATTATTATAATTATTAATATGGTAATCCGTAATATTGACTTAATATCCATCCATATATATTACCAGCCATAACTAATGGCCAATCTAAAAACCCGTTACTGGAGCAGATTGACAAGTCCCCTTGGGAAGAAACTGTTGGTGTCAGGTACCTACGTGGAAACTGTAACTTAAAGACAAAAAGAATCAAAAGCAGGGCAAAGCTGCCTGCGTTCAGTACACATTTAACTTTGTTTGCTACAGAGCACAAATCACATATAAGATGCAGAGCTACTCTGCCTTCTTTCTTAACACCTGTCTCAAATCTCCCCTCACTCTCACCCCACCTTACTTGGCACATAAGATAAATTGTATCTTCTGTAGAGGTGATAAAGCCGGTATGGACGAACTTCTGCCTCAAATTTAGAAGATTTGGTATCACAGTTGCTGTAAGGTTAGAAATTATGACAAGTACATACCACCCAACACACTATTGTGAAAATTCAACGAAGTGCCTGTAATCAACACCACCACAAGAACCCCCTTCACTATCCAGCATTCATCCCCCACCTATCTGGCCCCTCCCCTACCCCTCCCAATCTGGTGGTCCGAAGTTCGATTCTCGGCTCGGCCAACGCGGAACCAGAGGAATTTATTTCTGGTGATAGAAATTCATTTCTCGATACAATGTGGTTCGGATCCCACAATAAGCTGTAGGTCCCGTTGCTAGGTAACCAGTTGGTTCCTAGTCACGTAAAAATATCTAATCTTTCGGGCCAGCCCTAGGAGAGCTGTTCATCAGCTCAGTGGTCTGGTAAAACTAAGATATACTTACCTTTTACCTTCACCCTCCCCCAATCGTGCTGTCGCACCTACTCAGCCATCCACCCTATCCGTACTACCCCCCCCCCCCCCTTCCCTCCTCTGTCCCACCAACTTTGCTATACACAAAACACCAAATCACCGCAGCACATGATCTTATGAGTGCTAGAGGACGTCTTATTAACGATAACTGCAACCATGAGCCGCTAATTCCCTCTCATTTCTAGTTGTAAAGATTGGAAGCTCCAGTGTCTCGCACAGCGAGGCTCGCAAGAATCCCTGTTTTGAAAGGAGGTTCTTAAAGAGAATTATTCTTTAATTTCTCTCACCGTACTTAAATGAAACAGCAAAGAAACTTGAATTTTCCATAGAAGATAATTCTAGCATTTTGTGTATCGTATCCTCCGAGAAAATGGATGGGGTCGTATCCCAGAGACGACTATATGCTTATATGATATTAGTAAGATTAAATGTGGTGATATCTCTTTCCAAGCAATTTATGTAAATATTTAGGATAATCGAGATTTGTGACACCCATAATCTAGAAAGTATAATATTTGGAACGGTGCCGACACATTCGAAGAGAATGGCCCCTCTCGGTTTAATTTTCACTCATTATAATAGCCACAACAACATTTCTAGGTAACAACCGTCCACTCTGATCACTACATCATAACATGTGACCCTGCGTTAATGTTCATCCGAAAGTGAGGCATAATTCTACCCACTTTACTGCCCCAGTGCTTATTGTTACACCTAAACTTTATATAAAACCAACCAACAATTCTACCCAGAACGCCTCTCTTGGTTCTTATTGGCTTTCAACCTCCACAAGGCGAACTGCACTGTAACCAAGCACTACTTAACGTCGAGTGATTGAAATGAATGATTAAGAAACACTAAAATTTTCCAGATTATTGCATAAAAAATGTACAGCCAAACGCCTCAGTCGCGTGGTTGGTATGTTGTTGGCGTCCCACCTCGGTGAATAACCACTGGTTTCATGCAGCGTACAAACACCATACAAGTAGGCCAAATCCAAGGTATGTATACCTTGCCTAAACCATAATAATAATTATTCTGCTGCATTCTTCGAACGAAATGCCAGCGACCTGCCGTCGCTACTAAATGTTGACATTACGGAAGAAATGGCTGAAAAGGAAATCGAATCTTAACGAACTAAATCTGTAGCAGGACCAGACCCACTTCCCAGCAGTGCTATTGAAATCATGTAAACTAATTTAATTTTCCATACATCAACCATGGTGGGAATCACTAACATAAATTGCAAAAATCTATCACTTGCCCAGCACTTAAAACAAAACCGCTAAAGGCCACAGCATCTCCCGAAATGATACCGACGTAAATCACTAACATCCCAACTTATCCGAATCTTTGAGAATGTCTTGTGGGAAGCATTCTTCAGATATCTGACCAATGACTTATCTTCTAAGGTGTCTCAGCTAATCGAGCCAATCAGTCAGAGTCGTTGATTTGAATCCTATAATTGACACGATTTGTCTCGACTTCGCGAAGGCCTTTGGCGAAGTTAATCACTTAAAACTGTTCAGCAAGCTCAAAATAAATAAATAAAAATCAGGGACTTGTTTTGGTCATGGCTACTTGATTTGATACTTGAAGTGATCGATAAATTTCCTTTCAAATGGAAGACATCGACGGTAAATTTCCTCAAACACATCAACTATCAGCTAATGGAGCATTATTATCCAAACCAGCCCAAGTTACATCAGGTGTCCGACCAGGAATTGTTCTTAGTAGCAGAGTAGGTGTGGTCCAATAAAGTTGACATCTTGCCGTAGTGAACAGCGAGAGAAGCAATTTTCCCGCCACTGCATCTGGCTGTTCCATTCGCCACCCCGAAAAGGCAGCTTGCATTCAACAATAATAACAATATCCTATTTCGAATATTAACGGTGTAATACGGATTCAGTAAATTATTAAAACACTTTTCAGTTGCAAATGTACACCCAGATATCCTTTTATTTACCTAAAACTTACACATAGCGTTACTACGCAGTGTTACCATGCGCGAGCACCACAGGCGGGTGGACAGATGGAAAAAAAACAAGTATAGTGTTAGCGAGTATGTCTCTTTTACAGTGCCTCCGCCGCAAATGCTGGTTCAATTACGTCCTTATTGTAGGTGACGCCTAAGGGGTATTTGAAATAATCTCGGCTCACCTAAATGGACTATTTTGTTATTTCTGTCATCCAATCTTGATTTTTTTCAAGTGTCCTTCGCTGAACCACCAATACACATTATGTCCACATTCACACATTGTACTACAATATTCCCATGGAACTTTGACCCCTTTCCGCAGAATGGCCTCCGAGGCGTTGTCGGTAAATGACACTCACTCGCTAAGAGGAATTTCTTTGCCCTTTTATTTGCAATAATGTTTGAATAGCGCCTCAGTGGCGTGGTTGGTATGGTGTTTGCGTTCCACCTCGGTGGTCGCGGGTTCGATTCTCGGGCATTCCATTGAGGAGTGAGAGATGTGTATTTCTGGTGATAGAAGTTCACTCACGACGTGGTTCGGAAGTCACGTAAAGCCGTTGGTCCCGTTGCTGAATAACCACTGATTCTATGCAACGTCAAAACACCATACAAACAAACAAACAATAATGTTTGAAGTAACGTTCTTGGCATATATGTATTGTCTCCTATTAGATGAATTGAACACACTGCCTACAAGGACCAATTACCCCTGATTATGTTCTTTATCGGTGTGGTGAATCATGCTTGTTGGCTGCAAAGACGCATGTGAACGCGACCTTCAAGTGCATATTTTCAAGTTTGTGTTTTTACTTCCACGGTATTTTGTTTAACGTGGATTTTTTTTCTTGCATTCAGTTCCCCATTGGACGAGAGGGTTACGTGCTCGCCTACCGATTCGGTAGTCCGAGTTCGACTCCCCGCCCTGCCAACGTGGAATCAGAGGAATTTTATTTCTGGCGATTATAAATTCTCGATATAATGTGGTTCTGATCCCACAATAAGCTATAGGTCCCGTTGCTAGGTAACCAACTGGTTCCTAGCCACGTAGAAATACCTATTCCTTCGGACCAGCCTTAGGAGAGTTGTAACTCAGTTCAGTGGTCTGGTTAAACTAAGATATGCTTTCTTTCCTGCATTCATCGTAACATGAATAGGATTTATTTGTTAAAGTAAATCGGATTTAGGTGTCGAAGTTTTTTAATATATTTTGAGGCTAGAGAGTTTTAGTCATGAAGGCTGGAACGGCTGAAACTCGAGGATTGTCCTTCACAAGATGGCCATTATGGCGACAATATTTCTGAAGTATTGGGAAGTTTTGCTCAAATGCCAATCGTTTATTTTGGATCGGTCGATTCCAGTTGCACTGTAGTTCCGTTGTGTGATGGGGTGTGTAGGGCTTGGTCACGAATCTCGTCAAATTCCTCGTCTTCTAGGTCAGCTATGTAGCCTCCGAGGTCAAGGTTGGCTTCGATCGTGACCTATAAAAAGTATCGATTTATTTCTCTCTCTCTCTCTCTGAAAATTACCGTATTGTAGTCCCTCGTTGACTTTTGTTTGATCTCTTGCAAATGTTTGGCAATCATGCAATGCCATTAAATCCTGTGTCTTTTAATTTTCCAACAATATGACCTGGATTCGATGCCCTACATCATAGCCTGTCCCAGTATCCTTCAATAACTGGGTCATTTCATTATGTTTGAATATGTTCAAAGATTCACTGATTAGCTCTAACTAAGGGTATGGTAGCCAATGAAAGGCATTTTCCCTTGATTTTGCTTCATTGCATTGGAAGGTTACGTGGCAGCCTTAAGTACATATTGCCTATAATGTATCGCTCTTCTGGTTCAATATCCTCTTGCGTGAAAAGCATCGGCTCCTTAATTCAAGTCTGCAAAGTGTACATAATCTCAGGTGTTTTCATCGTAACTCATCCTTCCAAGAAGGAGATGGTTCTCTCTCTCTCTCTCTCTCTCTCTCTCTCTCTCTCTCTCTCTCTCTCTCTCTCTCTCTCTCTCTCTCTCTCGTTCCTTGAAGCGACGAAGAATGTTTTTCCTGTATGGTGTTTATTAAAGAGTCACTGCTGGTGACTAGTATTTAGTGCTCATAGCCTTGTCGATGTCATTTCCGCAGTTGCCTTGGCTGCGTTTGGTTGAACCATCTGAGCTTTTTCCTTTAGTTCACGTGGAAATTCGGATTGATTTTCTGACAGTCGGTTACGTGGGATTTTCAAGTCGTCGTTTTGAGGGATACGGTCTGGTCTTTCTGAAGGACTATCTAATAAAAGCAATTACTTATATATATATATATATATATATATATATATATATATATATATATATATATATCTGTGTGCGTATGTATGTACGTTTTGTAATATAGACTTCCAGTTCACCAACAAGAGTACCTGAATAATATGCTTTTATAAAATAGCCCTTCAAAAAAGCGCCTGGAACAGGCTATGATGTCAAGCGATGACTTCAAATCCTATGTGAATAAATATCTATATATATATTATATAAATAATTATATAGTAGATAGCTTATATGTATATATAATTATAATAATATAATATATATATATAGTATATTATAACTTATATATAACGTCAGTCATTTTTAAAAGCGTGCAAATAAGCCACCGTAGTAACCGTAATTATTAACCAGTTCCTTGGGTGGTCATCATTTTCCCCTCCGTCCAATCTCCTGTTTCTTCCTTCCTTCTTTCTCCCTGGAGGTCAATATCCTACACGCTCCCTCGCCCGGTATTCAACCACGAATCAGTGTTTTGGATTTCCTTTTAGGTACCGCGATCTCTCTCTCTCTCTCTCTCTCTCTCTCTCTCTCTCTCTCTTTGTTATCACCGACTCTTTCTGGCGATTCACAGTTCTTTTTTTATTATGCATATGTTTCTCTATGTTCCTCAGTCATCCAAATTCTCGAATCTCTTGCGGCTTAGATGTGGTGTCTTGAGGTCAGCATGATTTCCAGTGACTGGGTCTCCTAAGTGCTATCGTCCTGTCCGGTTGGAGGCCGGAAGAGACCTGCTGCGGTTCTGGATTTTTTCTCCTTTTAAAAGTTGTCCGGTGTAGCCCGTTGCTATTCCCATAGAAGTTGTTGGATCTCTGCAAAGACTGGAGGTAAAGAGTCGGCTAAATAGTTTTTTTTTTTTTTTTTTTTTTTTTTTTTTTTTTAACGGGGGGGCGTTGTCCCCCTTAGTGGGGTGGTGCCGTCAGTGGTGCACTGTAGACGTTCCTTTAGGTTCATTGCTGCGTTCATTTGGTCCCTAGATGCAACCCCTCTCATTCCTTTTACTGTTCCGCCTTTCTTCCATCTTGCTGTTCCAACGTCTCTCAACATTTGTGTCATAGTGCAACTGTGAGGTTTTTTTTTCTTCCTGTTACACTTTTCAAACCTTTCTGCTCCTAATTTCATAGGTCCCAGGGTTTGGTCTTTGGCGTAAGTTTTATATTCCGTCCCGTTCCATTCCATTCGGTGTTGTCATAAAAAAGCTTTTTGATACTCCGTTAGACTGTGATAACACTTTTATGGCTTTGAGCGTTCTTTTTGTTTACATCAATTTAGTGCACCAGAAATTGTAGCTTCTCAATTATCATCAAGCTTGCTTGTAGTAATGGAAAGGTTCTTATTACCCGATCTAGGTGAACATAATGCATTTTTGTACGGAGGAAATTTTTGGGTTTCAAGATCCTTGGTGCTATGTAATTTTTTTTTTTAACTAAATTAAGGGACTTTTCATATTAAAGAATCATTTCTGATTTTAATTGGCAAATAGGTTACCGAAGACGACTAGAGAGCCTGAACATTTATGGCTTAGAAACACGACGATTGCAAGGACAATTAATAGAAACATTTAAAATACTGAAAGGCATAACAAAAGTAGACAGTAACCTATTTACATTAAACGAAAACCAGACAAGGAATAATGGATAGAAACTAGAACTGAAAAATACAACATATCTCACTGGGGGAAGTTGTAAACAGCAACAGTGTGGAGGAGTTTAAAAGAAAGCCAGATAAAATCATTAGGACACTGAATGCACAGTAAAACCTGCTCCTACAGATAAGTGAGCACACGATGTCTCCTCGGGTGGAGTAACAAGTCTTTGAGACATCCTAATCCTTGTAACTCTCTCTCTCTCTCTCTCTCTCTCTCTCTCTCTCTCTCTCTCTCTCTCTGTTTGCATCCTCGGTGACTTGCTTCATCTTTCAGGAAAACACGAGTTTGTGAGTGTAGGTGTATTTTGAATATCTTGCAAACACTGCCACAATCAAAGTAGGGTAGATCATCACAGCAGGCCACGCAGGCCAGCTACCATCAATGCAAGCCACCCTCCGAAAAAGTACATTATAACGCGTCCTGACACCCGAGATGGGCATCAGTCGCGACTTGTTGTTGGTGAGAAACGGAGCTAAAGACCTCTACTCTCCTTTCGAAGTAAGTATTTTCCCCAAAGTTAGAAATTAAGGCCAAATTTTAAGATTTTAAAACAGATTTAAAACAGAGGGTACTGAAAACGGTCTCAAACGTAGTGGAAACTCACCAAAACGCGTTTCAACATTTTTACTTACAACTCGAGGTATTTAGAAGATTGACGCCATCTCGATGTTTACGGAGTAGCTTGTGTCAATAAACTAACCATTTCCTGTGATAAATCCGCACACCACTTGTACCCACAGACGCTGGAGCACTTTTATCACAACAATCGAAACACGATTTCTCATCAACAACAAGCCAGGCGTAAACAGCTGTTGGGGTAGAAGATGACGAGAAGCGTGCTCTTGGCTAATTTTTAAATAAATAAGTAGTAAAACATCAATATTTTACATATTTATGATGATTGTAATTTGAAAATATTCGTTATTGAAAAAGTAACTCGACTCTGACTCAAATTTAAGTAATTATTTTTCTGAATTAGAACGTTCTTTCAAGTTCTGTATTATGACGTCACGACATCTTGACTTTCGTACCTATTGTAAATAATTGCTATACTCAACTGTCATTGCAGAACAGTTTACCAGTTATTCGTGCAGATTGTTATCAGCTACATGTAATTGTTATAATCGTAATGCGCATATATATCTTTATTATTTACTTTTTGGGGGATATATGAAGATGTTTTACTGCTGGATTATCGCCGTAGTGTGACGCAATCGTTTTCGGTCCATGGGCCTCTGTCTGTTTTTCGCACCATAAGAAATTATGGGGCCGAATTTGCAATGACCAGAAAGTCGTTAAAAGAGGAAAGTTAGCATTGAGGGGTCATATGTTTTGACTGAGAAAAATACAAATTTATTCAATAGCTAGCTTGTAAAAAATACTTGGTTATAAAAACTTGATTGACAACTAAGCAGCATGTCTACTATGGGTTTTCAGAGACAGTGCAAGCACGTTTTTTGGGCAATACCTATTTCTGTAACGAACACTCGTAACAGAGCGAGATTTTTCTTTAGTGCATTACCCCCAGTGCCGTAATTTATAAGGGTATCGTGAATCACTAATCGTAAAGAATAACTACACTTGTCCTTGTACTAATAGACCCAAAACTCCATTATCCAGAAATGGATAGGAACACACCAGTAAACAGCTCCACCTACCCTCTCCCCCCACCTCCACCGCCACCCCTGTCCTTCTTCCTTCCTTCACCTTCCCTTCTCTCTCTGAAAGTTGTTTGCAGTTTAAACTTCTTTTCTATGATTTTTCCATCTATCTATCTAAATAATAGTAGTTTACATTGGTGGATATATCTAACGATTCACTCGGTTGTTACCTGCCCATTGACCGATATATTTATACACTGATCCACTCAACTCTCTCTCTCTCCTCTCTCTCTCTCTCTCTCCTCTCTCTCTCTCTCTCTCTCTCTCTCTCTCTCTCTCTCTCTGTTTCTTTTATCGTAATTCGAAAATGAACAAGAAAATATATTTCATACTTGTATAGCATTAATTAAATACTTTCAAGTTTTTAATTCAGTCGTAATGATGAATGTAGGTGCATCTATAGTGCTCGCAAAATAGTTAAGCAGGACATAGGTATGTAAATTTAAAAATTTGAAAATAGAGAGAGAGATAGAGGAGAGAGAGAGAGAGAGAAGAGCGAGAGAGAGAGAGAGAGAGAGAGAGAGAGAGAGGAGAGAGAGAGAGAGAGGAGAGGACGGAATAGGAAGGGACATTAAAATACCTGGAAATGAAAATCCCTATAATCCAATAATTATAGCCTCAGGGTTTGTCTCGAAAACCATTCAAAGGTCTGTCACACAAGTGTAAAGTTGTTTTGAAAATTTGGCACACATGTCTCCTCATAGCGTATAGTGTTGCTGATGAATGAGGTTGTGTTGTTTATTGTTAATTATTACCTCCTATATACCCTACATGGTTGGGGGACCCTTTGTGAATGCTGGTTTTGTGTTGGGTAAATATTTTGGAGAGAGGTTGGGAAGGAATCCGTGCGTGCGCTAATTTTCATCACGAAGACATGTTTAAACAATAATAGCCACTTGATTTATGTTTCATTTTTATGACAATTTGTGTGGTTTATGTATGCTCTAATTTTAGTTTAAAAATATTAAAAAAATTTTCATGCACAACAGTTTATATTGCAGGTAATAAATATTATATTAGTTAGTAATAAACGAACATGGGTACATCACGTAGGGCAAAGGGATGGGCCCACTTGCCCCTCACCCGGATTATCGTCCATTTTCACAGCGAGTGAAAATGTGGCTCAGGTTTACTATGTCAACTGAACGACTTAAGGAGGTTACAGATTCTTTAGTAACGAACATTGACCCTCCAAACTGGGTATAAGACTATAAACAAAACGTTGAAATTGGTGAAATTAGGCTATGTATTGGAAGTATATATACATAAATATTAAAGCAATTTTATCATTATTGCATTACTATGACAACTAGAATTCATGGAAACAGTTTATATAATGGAACGGCGTATGTGTGAAGCCTCCACTAATGTGGCAACGATGATTTTGCCATTCTTAGCATGCAAACATTAAAGCATGCAAAACATTAAATTAGGTTACATTTATTTCTGGCATACGATTATTTAAGAAATTCAAAATACTAATAAGACTGAAATCAACGAAAAGTGCTAGCAAAAACAAAAAAGCAAAAAAAAAAAAAAAAAAACGTAGTCGTTCCTCTATGCACTTTTCCGTATTCGTTCCTCTATGGTTTTCGGCAGCCAGATGTACGAAAACGTTAGAAACATTTGATTTTATCTACGTTAGAAATATCTGTAATTTTTCGGGGTAAATTTGGTTGAAATAAAGGGATAATATACATGAATTAATCAAAATTTTTAAATAACAATGTAAATTTAAACTAAATAACGAGTAAAGTAAACAGTTTAGGGAATAAAACTTTGCAAGTTTTCGTGTCAGTCCTGTCGTCGTCTGCTGTTTGTAATTGTGTTTATGGCGCGCGCGCTTAGAAACCAGGAACAGCAACGGGTTTAAAGTGCAATGTGGAGTGAACTGAGACCAAAATGTGTATAATAACAATCTAATAAGCACTGTGGAGTTTCAGTTGTGATGGCAGTAAGGATAAAAACCGCCGATTACAAGGTAAGAATGAATTCAGTTCCAACCATAACCCCGGGAATAACAAGTTTCATACTTTCACTAATATAGGCAACAAAATGTTGTTTTATTGTGCTGATTACAACTGCAATCTTGAGTAAGATCAATAAACGTTACATACATACGCTAACATTGTTCAAATGAGTGCTGGGAAGGCTGGGGAAAGATGGTGTCCGTCACTGATGAGAACCGTCCATGAAAAACGTAGCCGCCATATTGGATTTCAAAACTGCCTTGAAAACATATTTTACGAAGAGCTCACATGCTTATTTTAGTTCGTATGGGGCTTTCATATATCACAATATGTTGACGAAACTTCAGTCTTTTAAATGGTATGCTTAGAGTTGCAATTGTATTCATGTTTCACCAATTAAATATCGAGTGAATAAGACCCGTCTACCGTGATGAGGGTTGGCCTGTACTGATGTTTCCCCCTATATATGTAAGTGAATAAGTATTTATGCATACATGCATAAATGTCTTTGTATTTATTTATTTATTTATTCTCCTATTAACTAAGATTTAGGTGGATACGTATTCTTTTACTGTTCTGATAAATAATGTATCCTAGTGAAAGATTTATATATTATATATATATATATATATATATATATATATATATATATATATATATATATATTAATATTCTATATATATATAATAATCATATTATATAATTAGAACGCTGACTTACCTGTGTTATTAAAAGATGGCGCTATTGAGTGATCTCAGATATCACCTAGCGACATGTCAACACGGGAAGGGGAGTGGGGTCGTTCATGACGGTGTTGCAGAGCGGGTTTGGTGGGGGGGGGGGGGGGGGGGAGGGGGGGGGGGGGGGGGGGGGGGGGGGGGGGGGGGGGGGGGGGGGGGGGGGGGGGGGGGAAAGTTGAGGGGATGTTGGAATCTTCAAAATGATAGGAGATGCCTTACCTGCGAGGGAGGGATGGGGTGGGATGCCTCAAGGTCACACTTCTTGCCTGCCTTGTTTTGCTTCTGTGGAGAGAGGGGCGGTTGGATCCGGTCGCTTTTATAGCCGGCTTTTAAGAAGGTTCTATCTGAAGCGTAGAGAGAGCTTCGTGCGCCCTCCTTCATGCAGCACCGGCTGCATTATTGGAAGCTCGTAAAACAAAATTGACACTATGCCGTAGGTATACAAACACACACGCATATATATATATATATATATATATATATATATATATATATATATATATATATATATATATATATATATATATATATATAATATATATATATATCTATAATATAGTATATATATATATATATATATATATATATATATATATATATATATATATATATATATATATATATATATATATATATATATATATATATATATATATATATATATATATATATATATATATATATAGTGTGTAAGGAGTTAGGAGTCAATCCATGTTAATAATCATCAATAAAGGGAAGAGGAGACACACACAGATGTACAGGCTGTCTTTATTGCGACGTTTCGTAACTATCCAATCAATTACATCATCAGGGCTGTTAAAATGAAAAATAAAATTCTTAGTAAAATCGTAAAGACAAAGCTAAAAACTAAACATTCAGAAATGTAAAAGCTAAAAATTATTCTTACAAAGTGTGCGAAATATATACATTAAAATTAAAGGAATTAAATTTTAAAAAGGACATACAATAATGATGTAATTAATTGGATAATTACATAAACCTCCCAATAAAGACAGCCAGTACATCTGTGTATAATCAATAAAGGGAAGAGGAACACACACACATAAAAATATATATACCACACATTATATATATATACTATATATATATATATATAATATATATATATATATATATATATATATATCTCAATGCTATTCTATACGGTGCATTGAAGGACTCCCTGTTTGATAGCGGCTGCCAGTCGTCAACTGGGTCCTTCGTCTTAAGGACTTCTCTTCGGGCGTTTCATTGACTTCATATAAATCAACGTTGCAATACCTATTGTCATCATCGCCATTAATAAATAAAAACCATAAGATTTCCTGGAAACTGATAAAATGGTGAAATAATTTGACGACACGGTATAGATTCTCAAGAAAACTAGCTTCCTCCACGTACTTCAAAAGATCCTCTTTCAGATTCCAGGAAAGACGATAATAATTACACTCTTCGTCAGTGAACGCTGAGAAGAAACGATTTACTAAGTTCCCAAGGTTGGGCCACTATACCAGCGAAAAGTACTATACAGAGACTAATGGTAATAATACGACGTACACTTTTTCCCTGAATGAATTCTTGGCATGGGAGGAGAATACAATAAAAAAATAAAAGAATTAATCATCTGGAAAACAGAATGTGCAATGAACAACATTCTATTAATGGGAATCAAGCTGCAATGTTTTTCTTATCAGACCTAAGGAGCTCTTCCATAGATGATTAAAATAATCAAGTTCGAACATACATTGGCAAATCTTAGTGAAATCACTGAGAACTACGCACCCCAATATCACCTGTTATCAGGAATATTCACCACGATCCGGCGTTAACAAGCGCACTGATATTTCATTATAAAGCCCACAATTTGTATATATGTTTTTCATAAAACCAAGTAGAGGCTGGTTCTTAACTATACTTTTATGGCAAGTTTCATGCGGGGGGAATTTCTCACCAGATAGCATTGAAATGTGAAAATAGTGTGAGTAGGCATAGCGCAAATGACGAAAACGCTTGTTTTGTTTAATATTGCCTAAACGTCGTAAATAAAACTACTGTTGATGTGCTTGCTTGTGATATATGCAATATTTTAATAAGTGCCTGTCCTTAGCTACAGAATGTTCAAGAAGAGTCCTCTGTTCCGAAGGTTTCTATAGTAGATTCACATCAACCGTGCATTTGATATCTAGGCCCGTCCCTTACGACGCTCCTGATTGGCTGTTGATAAGCCAATCACAGGGCTGGAAACTCTCAGTCTCTCTCGAGAGTTCACATGGGCAGGATGTAAGTTCCACCTCTCCTGAGGTATACGGTTGAAAGACGTATCCTTCAGGAGAGGAGGAACACACAACCTGCCTATGTGAACTCTCTCGAGAGATTAAGAGTTTCCAGCCCTGCGATTGGCTTATCAACAGCCAATCAGGAGCGACGTAAGGAACGGGCCTAGACATCAAATGGACGGTTGCTGTGAATCTACTATAGTAACACTTGGATGATCAGCTTTTAGGGTCTGCCCAAAAGCAAGAACCCGTGCTGGCAACAAAATGAACAACATTAGGGACCACCGATGTAAGATAATACAGTGGTTGCCTCCACCTAGTAATAGAGACTTGAAGGATATGATACTGTGGTAATGATTCGTATGACTCCAATCTCAGTTTCCCCATTTTTGGTAATCTTGACATGAATAAGGTCAGTGACAGATGTAATTCTCCTCATTCTCATTATTACCCAGTTCACATTTTCACAAATGCTATTGAACAAAATCATTAAACGATTATTCCCAGTTCCCAACAAACACCCGAGAGCTTAAAGATGGCTCGCCCAGTGCAGTCGCCGGCTTCTTTGACCCGTTTCCTTATAATTAAATCCCCTCCGTTTATGGCAACGCTTAGGTCTTATCCTGTCGAGGCAAAAACTGTCGGAGGATATTCGGTGACGTCTGGTGCCATTATACCAATTACTATAACTGGTTCACTTAAGGTAGATTCTTGGATGAGCCGTATGCTTAGGAGACGTTTGTTTGGCAGCCGCTGATTGGCTGGTACCGGAAGGTAGGCAGCTCCCAGCCAATCAGCGCCCACCAAACAAACGTCTCGTAAGTGAACCAGCTATAGTCGGGAGGTTTAGGATAGTGGAAAATTGGGATTATGGCCGAAGTGAAGACGTAGAAGAAAAAAAGTCGTTAAAAACGCCAGTTAAGCTGTGTATAAGGAGTGTTCGTCAGTGACGCATAAAATTCGTGAGTGACGTAGGAAAGGAATGTGAGTCATTTGAGTTACGTGTGGGAGAGTTTTCAATTCCTAAAAGAGAGGTTTGAGTCTCATTGGTTTCTGATTTCCTGTATTATTTTGGGGGGTTGAATGATGTTCAAGTGACATGCTAGCTAATATAGTGAAGTATATCTTGCAAACTAAAGTGGAGTTTTACCGTTTGCTGTATCTCCCATTCATATTCATATTCTCTTTCTTCCATATTACTTTCCATTCTCTCGTAACTATTGTATTAATATCATTTCCATCTGCTGAATTACCTCATATGAATGACCCAGTGCTTGGCCTTTGGCCTAAATTTTATATTTCGTTTCCAATAGATTTCGCACATTGAACTTAAATTTTGAGCTCAGTATTTAATTAAGGGAAATGACTTGCAGTTTGTAATAACGGAAACGCTCATTTCTGAAGATACTCTGAAAATTTGACATTTAAAACCTAGCTAAAGTTTTTTGAAGAGATTTAATATTTTTTATTTTTTCTTTGCATTATGTTGCTCTGCATTTTCTTGTTCCATTTTTTGATAGTTGTGGTGGAATTTGTGACCATAGGCTGTGTATGGGACTGTGAGTCGCTCTTTATAGTCTGGTTAGTTCCTCACTTGACGAGTGGGTTCCGTACTCGACTATCAATCTGTTAGCCCAAGTTCGCTTCCCCCGGTCGCCAGAGAGGAATCGGAGGAATTTATTTCTGGCGATTATTAATTTTTTTTTAATCTTCTGGTAATAAAAATAAGTAGGAGGACTTTTTAGTTGAAAAATAATATTTTGGACAAACCTGTATAGGAGTTCTTTCAAAATCAATGTTTTATATAATTTACATACCTTAAATTTTGTACATTAAATTTTGGCACCACTGTATTAATCTACTTTAGCTCCAGCCTGCCATTCGATTTTGGTTCAACTATAATGCCCCACTTGAAAATACGTGTGGTGAACTCCTAAGTCCTTTGGAAAGAACCAACATAGTTCGGATCCTTTGGAAAGAACCAACGTAGTTCGGGTCCTTTGGAAAGAACCAACGTAGTTCGGGTCCTTTGGAAAGAACCAACGTAGTTCGGGTCCTTTGGAAAGAACCAACGTAGTTCGGGTCCTTAGGAAAGAACCAACTGGAAAGAACCAACGTAGTTCGGGTCCTTTGGAAAGAACGGACTTAGTTTGGGTCCTTTGGAAAGAACAGACTTAGTTTGGGTCCTTTGAAAAGAACAGACTTAGTTTGGGTCCTTTGGAAAGAACTGACTTAGATCGGGTCATTTGGAAAGAACAGACTTAGTTTGGGTCCTTTGGAAAAAACAGACTTAGTTTGGGTCCTTTGGAAAAAACAGACTTAGTTTGGGGTCCTTTGGAAAGACCGATAGTTCGGGTCCTTTGGAAAGAACCTATAGTTTGGGTCCTTTGGAAAGAACAGATAGTTTGGGTCCTTTGGAAAGAACCGATAGTTCGGGTCCTTTGGAAAGAACCGATAGTTCGGGTCCTTTGGAAAGAATCGATAGTTCGGGTCCTTTGGAAAGAACCGTAGTTCGGTCCTTTGGAAAGAACCGATAGTTCGGGTCCTTTGGAAAGAACCGATAGTTCGGGTCCTTTGGAAAGAACCGATAGTTCGGGTCCTTTGGAAAGAACCGATAGTTCGGGTCCTTTGGAAAGAACCGATAGTTCGGGTTCTTTGGAAAGAACCGATAGTTTGGGTTCTTTCTTTGGAAAGAACCGATAGTTTGGGTTCTTTCTTTGGAAAGAACCGATGGTTCGGGTTCTTAGAAAGAAGTAGTTCGTTCGGGTCCTTTGGAAAGAACCGATAGTTTGGGTTCTTTCTTTGGAAAGAACCGATAGTTCGGGTTCTTTGGAAAGAACCGATAGTTCGGGTCCTTTGGAAAGAACCGATAGTTCGGGTCCTTTGGAAAGAACCGATAGTTCCGGCCCTTTGGAAAGAACCGATAGTTCGGGTCCTTTGGAAAGAACTGACTTAGATCGGGTCATTTGGAAAGAACCGATAGTTCGGGTCCTTTGGAAAGAACGGACTTAGATCGGGTCATTTGGAAAGAACCGATAGTTTGGGTCCTTTGGAAAGAACCGATAGTTTGGGTCCTTTGGAAAGAACCGATAGTTCGGGTCCTTTGGAAAGAACCGATAGTTCGGGTCCTTTGGAAAGAACCAACGTAGTTCGGGTCCTTTGGAAAGAACCAACATAGTGCGGGTCCTTTGGAAAGAACCAACGTAGTTCGGGTCCTTTGGAAAGAACAGACTTAGTTTGGGTCCTTTGGAAAGAACAGACTTAGTTTGGGTCCTTTGGAAAGAACAGACTTAGTTTGGGTCCTTTGGAAAGAACAGACTTAGTTTGGGTCCTTTGGAAAGACCAGACTTAGTTCAGGTCCTTTGGAAAGAACCGACGTAGTTCGGTTCCTTTGGAAAGCACTGTAGACATACATACACAAATACACACCCAGTTGTATATGTACGTAGGTCTAAAACTGTCGTCGTTATTGAAATGGAAATTAAAATATCCTTCATCTTTGCGAGTTGTGTTGTAAATGTGATCCCTTGTAAATAATCCACGTGTAATTTCATAGCCTGTCACTCACAAATACTCCCTGGTATATTTTAGAATGTTCATTTAGGCTAGTTTTCTTTCATTGTCTGTTAGCGGATTTTAGTTTTCTGTAAGAGAAAACTATTGAGATGGCTATTTTTATATTCGTCAGCACCTTTTCTGTTGGCCCTCAATATATACTAACGAGGCAAGAGGGCTGCAAATTTACATATTGATCATCCACCCTTCAATCTTGAAACGTACCAAATTGCAGCCCTCTAGCCTCAGTAGTGTTTATTTTATTGATAGTTAAATTTAGCCATGTTCATCGTCTGGCATCGCTATAGGTGACAACAATACAGGCTACCACCGGGCCTTGGTCGAAAGTATCATGGACAGTGGCTGAGAGTTTCATTCACCATAATACGCTGTACAGAAAACTCGATTGCGCTTCCGTCCGGTGACTATTTGTATGTAAAAACACGTTTGGAAGGATTCGCAGCTCTGCTGGAAAAGTCGATGCACTCATTGGATTTCCCCATAAGAATTTCTTGGGTTGGATTGTTTAGGTTGCCATCCTAGCAATGAATGAATCACTTGCTAGTGTGACGTCACCTGCGCTTGCGTCTTCAGAGTTGTGTATCGGGGTCCTGGGTTTACCTTCTTTCCAGGCCGAAATGGGAGGGGGGAGGGTGTGATGCTTAATACCCCAGGTTTTCAGTAAATATCAAGATTGCTTTTTTTCATCTTTACCCAAATTATGTTAAGATAAAATCCATTGTACATGCTGATCGTTTAAAGATTTAAATACAATTGATGTAATAAAATTTTCCTTAAGAAGTTATTAAGTGTTGTATTTATACTGCCTAACGAAAGGGACTTGCAATACCATCGTCAATGACTGCTAATATTATGATGCCAGGTAGCCATAGATAAGTTCATTAGATTAATAAAAGTTCAAATGTCAGTTCCCAATGTTTGCTCCTCCCAGGAGGGAGGGAGGGAGGGGAGGGGATGGGAATCTCTTGATGAGATTTATTGGTTTGTTTTTGGGGGGGGGGGGTTATTGGACGCTCCTCGCTTCAAGTCGTTTTGAAAGCATCTTAACGACTCCAATAATATTTCAGTCAGACATTTTTACCGTTATATAAATATGTATCTAGTAGAGGTTGGCTCCAGAAGGACACTCTCTCTCTCTCTCTCTCTCTCTCTCTCTCTCTCTCTCTCTCTCTCTCTGTCCTCTCTGTGCCTTACACCTTTAATACAGTGCGCTGTAGACCTCCCCGATCGACCCTGTCATAGGCCCAAGGACACGCAAACTCACTCGCTCCTCAACCACATGGCTCGTGGCTCGTAGAGCCGTAAGTGTCGAATCGCTCCGGGGGAATTCAGTGTTATTTCACATCGACGATTTTCACACTTCACTCGCTTAGGCGCTTGTGATGGCTTCCTCTGGATTAAGTGAAATAGTATTTTGCGTTAAGACTTGTACACACACACACACACACACATATGTATATAATGTGTGTTCGTGCGAACGTACATTAGTCCTCACGCAGAATACTGTTTCAGTTAATTCGTTAATTCAAAACAAACCATTACAACCACCTAAGCTAGTGAAGAGTTAACATTCTTGGAGTAAAATATCTCTAATTCCACATTATATATATATTTATATATATATATATATATATATATATATATATATATATATATATATATATATATATTAGCTGAAGCCACTGGGAAAATTTGAAAAGACGACAGAGTGCCAAGTATTTCGTGTATTTAACACATCTTCGGGGCACAAAGATGTGTTTAAATACACAAAAGTACTTGGCACTCTTTCTTTTCTTTTTCTTTTTTAGATTTTCCCAGTGGCTTCAGCTAATAAAAACAATCAGCAAGTTGCTTTGCTTTGGTGATTGCTTAGTATATATATATATAATATATATATATAATATATATATATATAATATATATATAAATTATATATATTATATATATATCAAAATATAAATATATATATATTATATATATATATAATATCTATATAATATATATATTTACCGGTGTTCATCGTATTGTTTTTCTTAAGTTTTAACAGTTTTTTTTTAAATTGTTGTAGCACACGGGTCTCGCTTGACAGTGAGGGTGGCTTGTCCTATTGTGATTGATGACTGTTATTGTATAGAGTACATGTTTGTATAAGTGTATGTATCTCAGTAGTCTTTTTATTTTCATCATCCAATATTTTACAAAAAATACTCTTACTTGCGCGGTACCTTTGAAACACTTGTAATACTTCATCGCTTCAGTGTAATGTTTCCTGGTGCGATTTTTTCTTCAGAAAACATCTGAACAGCGAGGCCAGTTGCTTTTGAAATTTGTCCCGGCAGTGCAGTTGATAACCAGCCATCCACCTTTTATTTCGTCAACATCACCGCGGTGCTTTTCAGATTTTATAATGAAGCATTTGTACGGCTGCGAGTAAAGGCCCGACTATTATTCCTCGTAGACTACTCGGCGAACTGGTTCTGTTATATAAGAAGGTGACGTGGGTGTTTGTAGTTGTCGGTGATTGCACGAGGTCTGTGATTTTCGCTAAGAAATATACGTTGATGTAACTCGAGCTTGAATTTTTTAAATCATATAACTGGTAGTGGTTAGTTTCGTAGTATGCCACTCAGATGTCGAGGGTTCGCGTCTCTGTCAAGTCGATGAAAAATGACTGGCTTTGTCTCATTGATCAGTTACTGCTGAAGTGTGGGGGTCTGCGGTGAGAGATTAAAACCAACTTCCTTCGGAAGCTTTAATTTCAAATCAGTGGCCGATGTGTGCTTTTTACGTATGAATAGGTATCAGCTACTGAAATTATAGTAATTCAAGGAAGTTCTGATTTCTTTCAAGTCCTTCACGTTGTATATCAGTTGACTCTCCTTCATTTATGTTCTTCTTGTCTTTTAGATCAAGTCTTGCCTTTTCAGGCACCTGTAATATAGCAGTGTCTTCACACAACAAAGCATCGTTCATTTCATGGTTAGATATAGTTTTATTATTATTATTATTATTATTATTATTATTATTATTATTATTATTATTATTATTATTATTATATTATATTATTATTATTATTATTATTATTATTATTCCAGGTTACATGTAGCTCGTTTTGTTTTGGTTTTAAGCACGGTCTAGATACCGTGGTTTCAAGACATTATCCGCTAGTTTCCGTTTCCAAACTTTTTATATTCCTTTGACATTTCCAGTAGCTTGACTGCTTGGCTTTTTTTTTTTTTTCCTTTCTGTCTGTGAGAGAGTTATTCTCGTTTACTAGCAAGGTGATCACCGTGCTTCTGTTATTCTCTTCGTTTGTTTTCTTAGTTTATATATTGTTTATCTGCTGTGAGTGTCATTTTTCTTGTGTTCCAAGCCATTCAACTTTTATGTATTGAACAGTATTTTGTTTTGTTTTGATATTGAAGCTTCATTCTTTTGACAGAGTTCTGATGTCATTTTCGTGAGATATCAAACCAGTTAGGTGTAAATAGATATATCCTTGAATACGTTTCTGTACTTAAGTTTCATATATATTGAGTTGGGGGTTTGACATTAACTAAACATTTCCCTTCATTTACGTACGAATTGGTCTTGATATGATTTATTTATTCGGAATGAATAGCAGTTTCGAGTTCATAGAGAATTTCAAGTGTTAGTGTAGTAGAAACGTTGAACTCATTATTTACTTTCACGTTTCATTCCAATTATTTTGAACCAATTCGTTCGTACGTGCAAGTTTCGCTCGTGTAAATTACCACTCTTGCTCACCTTCATAAATATTGTATTAATATTGACGTTTAATTGATATAAACTAAATCATTCGTGTGACTTTAATTTCTTTTCCACTCGTTTATTCGCCTGTATTTTTTTGTTTCATTTTTGTATATGCTTAAAATTTTCCTTATTCAGTTACTCACTCTTACCTACTGAGATTTGTTCATTAATTCATGCACACGTCTCTAATTCATGACATCAACCAATCCTTGGGTTCAAGTCATTCTTACTTGCTTACGAGTTCCTTTCCTAGCTAACCTTTCTTTCATTTTCTTCGCTTTCTCCAGCATGGAACTCAGTCTGGCGTCACCAGAAAGTCAACTGCCATTTGCATAATTTTTTTATTTCTTTTTATCACTGAGAGAAGTGAAAACTGCTTTCCGCGACCCTTCTGTAATGGGACGACGTGATGGCGATTGAAGGTTGCTTATGGGCTGTTGTCGAGTGAGGTGATGCAGGGAATTAGTTTTAAAGCTGCGCTATTGATTTGTTTTGGGATTGGTCCCGAATTACGGACGCTCATCTATAAGTATATGGGAATGTCTCTCTCATACACACACACACACACACACACACAAGCATTGCAATTTTACGAAGCCCTTTACAGAGAAACGTGCGAATATCACCACTTGGAGATGATCCTGGGTAGCATTACATGATCAGCTGAAGACATCTAAATGGAGCCTTACTCCTTACTCAGATTCATTGATTTATCTACAGATTTATTAAACTGATTTCCTTCCTGTGCCTTTCAGCATTTAATCGACGAAGAAGTACATGTACACTCGCAGTTGTTCAGTTCATCGCACCCCATTTCTATTTTGGGGCTCGGCAAGTTCTAAGTCGATGTCAGCTTTGCGTAGGTGTTAGTTTGATGCAGTTATCAAAATAGCAGCTGAACAATGTAAAACTATATGGAAAATAAAAAAAAAAAATCTTATTTATTAAACCGTCAACTTGGGTTGCGAGGTATTGAGCTACGGGTAGAAATGTACTTTGTTGATTAATTGTCGAAAAGCACAGAAAGGAAATCAGTTTAAGTTAACGTTGCATCTGGAGAGAAAACCGAGTCTGGAAGAGGTTCTATTTAAACTTGTTTTAATATCTGCGGATCAAACATGCAATGCTACCCGTATAGAGAGAGAGAGAGAGAGAGAGAGAGAGAGAGAGAGAGAGAGAGAGAGAGAGAGAGAGAGAGGTGTCACCGTCAGGATTATTAGATAATTTTGGGCAAATGCTTTCACAGTTTAGTGGCATTTAGCGAGGCCAGGCCGAATTTGTTGATTGTGTGTGTGTATATTATGTGTTTGGTTATTTCCTTTCTTATCTGAATTCCACTTTGAGTTAATCGGAACAGATTTGGGAATTGGCATAGTCACTCGAGCAACATGGATGTCACAGTGTTAGTTGGTATCTTTATGCTGTAGACTCCCTTGCAGATTTCGAATAGGAATGTCGTACGAATTGTAGATTGTTTTTTTTTTAAATTAATATAATAATTTAACGAAATATTTAAATCTCATCTCTATACTCGCTTAGGGATGGCATGTGGGTATGTTTTTGAAACTGGGTACAGTTAAAGAAGTTGGGCAGTTAAGGAGGAAGAGGTCCCAGGGAAAGTGGACGAATAGGGAAAGGTAGAAAGCTATTCTGCTGTGGCCGAAGGGATCTGCAAAGAACTTTCATTGCCATCCTTGTAGCAGTGGTTGAAAAAAAAATCCAATGAAATCCGAATTGTGTTGCCATCACTTACAAGTTTTTTTCAGAATATAGGACGTCCCTCAATGTAGCGTCAACGAAATAGTATATTTTTTCTCTCCATAATCCAATAAAATCCGAATTGTGTTGCCACCACCTACAAGTTTTTCTTCAGAACATAGAACGTCCCTCAATGTAGCGTCAACGAAATAGTATATTTTTTCTCTCCATAATTTGTTCGGAAGCTCCGTTAACTCGAGAGATGAAGTCACGTCTTTCGAACACCGACAGTCTAAAAGTTCCATCCTCCCAGTTGTGCTACGTCCTTGGCGCCAGAAAGATTTTCGTTGGGATGGCATTCCAGCATCTCTCTCTCTCTCTCTCTCTCTCTCGTAGGGGGTTAGTGCTGTCAGTGCATCTCATTCGGTGCACTGTAGGCATTACTTAAGGTTCTTTTGTAGCGTCCCTTCGTCCCGTAGCTGCAACTACTGTCGTTTCTTTTATTGTACCTCTGTCCATTTTCTCTTTCGTCTATCTTCCTCTCCAACCTCTCGCAGCAATTGTTTCATAATGCAACTGCGAGGTTTTCTTCCTGTTACACCTTTTCTACCTATCACTGTCAATCTCCGTTTCAGCGCTGAATGGCTTAGTTGCCCGAAGGTGCTTGGCGTAATGCCAGAAATCTATATAAATCAAAATCAATATCAGAATCTCTCTCTCTCTCTCTCTCGAACTCTCTCTCTCTCTCTCTCTCTCTCTCTCTCTCTCTCTCTCTCTCTCCAAGCCACCTGTCATAAACAAGGCTGTTTTATTCCTTGTGCCAAAGTTTCTATTAGAGAGTGACCATTAGATTGTCTAGACTGCAATTTAAACACTAGAGATATTTCCTTTTATTTATTCAATAAATAAAAGGGAAGTCACGTAAAGCCGTTGGTTCCCGTTGCTGAATAACCACTGGTTCCATGCAACGTAAAAACACCATACAAACAAACAATAAATAAAAGAAAATATCTTCTTTTCTAATACTGTTTATTAGTTTTTTATGTTTATTGTTATTCTGTTTAATATTATTACTGAATTATAGTAGGCTTATTTTACAACTACATGCTAAGACTAAGTTAATATAACCCTAATGCCAGGTACCGCAATGTTTTCTTGATTTTCAAAATTCCCCAATTTTTTTTTTTTTTTTTTTTTTTTGTCAGCCCACCATTGCCTCCGAAAAATGTTAAATTACCTCAGTTTTGGGAACCACTTGCCTCACAGGGTAGTTGGTAATAATAATAATAAAACTAATAATAATAATAATAATTATAATAATATTATAATAATTAATAATAATAATATTATAATAATTATAATAATTATAATAATAATTATAATAAGTAATATAATAATAATTATAATAATAATTCATAATTATAATAATTATAATAATTATAATAATAATAATTAATTATAATAATTATAATTAATAATATTATAATAATAATATTAATAATAATAATAATAATAATATTAATAATAACTAATATTAATAATAATAATAATTAATAATAATAATTAATAATAATAATATTAATAATAATAATAATTAATAATAATAATAATAATAATAATAACTAATAATAATTAAGAATAATAATAAAATAATAATAATAATAATTAATAATAATAATAATAATTAATAATAATAATAATAATAATAATAATAAAATTAATAATAATAATAATAATTAATAATAATAATAATAATTAATAATAATAATAATAATTAATAATAATAATAATAATTAATAATAATAATAATAATTAATAATAATAATAATAATTAATAATAATAATAATAATTAATCAATAATAATAATAATTAATAATAATAATAATAATCTAATAATAATAATTAATAATAATTAATAATGGCGCCGTGGAGGAGTTGGTTAGGTCTTCAATAGAACTTAAGTCAAGTTAAGCAACATTGGGGCTGGTCAGTCGTTGGATGGGTGACCGCTCTCCTCGGCGTTGATTCCTTGGGAAAGGATCTTTACCATAATTTCCTCAGTCTACTCAGCTGTAAATGAGTACCTATCCCTGATGGGTAAGGTCCAGCTATGGGGTTAAATAGCAAAACTCAGCAATGATGGAAAGAAATGAAGGAATAAACGACAACGACGTAAATGGAACCTCTGGCAACAGAGGAGCTTCGTTCCGGCAACCAGGATATTCAACCCAACTTGAAGGGGAAGACGGTTCAGGTACTTGGAGGTTCGTCAATCCAGCAACTGAATCACCACAACGAGAAAGTAATCAACAGCCTGAGATTGGAGCTACAGAGGCAAAAAGGAAGAAATGGACAAGAGAAGAAAATAAGGAAATATGGAAATGCTACATCGGAAGCTGCAACTACTGTCGTTTCTTTTATTGTACCTCTGTCCATTTTCTCTTTCGTCTATCTTCCTCTCCAACCTCTCGCAGCAATTGTTTCATAATGCAACTGCGAGGTTTTCTTCCTGTTACACCTTTTCTACCTATCACTCTCAATCTCCGTTTCAGCGCTGAATGGCCTTAGTTGCCCCAGTGCTTGGCGTAATGCCAGAAATCTATATAAATCAAAATCAAGATCAAATCTCTCTCTCTCTCTCTCTCTCTCTCTCTCTCTCTCTCTCTCTCTCTCTCTCTCTCTCTCTCTCTCTCTCTCTCCAAGCCACCTGTCATAAACAAGGCTGTTTTATTCCTTGTGCCAAAGTTTCTATTAGAGAGTGACCATTAGATTGTCTAGACTGCAATTTAAACACTAGAGATATTTCCTTTTATTTATTCAATAAATAAAAGGGAAGTCACGTAAAGCCGTTGGTCCCGTTGCTGAATAACCACTGGTTCCATGCAACGTAAAAACACCATACAAACAAACAATAAATAAAAGAAAATCTCTTTATCTCTTTTTAATACTGTTTATTATAGTTTTTTATGTTTATTGTTATTTCTGTTTAATATTATTACTGAATTATAGTAGGCTTATTTTACAACTACATGCTAAGACTAAGTTAATATAACCCTAATGCCAGGTACCGCAATGTTATCTTGATTTTCAAAATTCCCCAATTTTTTTTTTTTTTTTTTGTCAGCCCACCATTGCCTCCGAAAAATTGTTAAATTACCTCCAGTTTGGGAACCACTGCTCTACAGGGTAGTGGTAATAATAATAATAATAATATAATAATAATAATAATATAATAATAATAATAATAATAATAATAATTATATCTTAATTAATAATAATTATAATAATAATATAATAATAATAATAATAATAATTATAATAATAATTATAATTATAATTAATAAATAATTATATAATAATTATATCTAATAATATAATAATAATAATATTAATAATAATAATAATAATAATTAATAATAATAATATTAATAATAATAATAATTAATAATAATAATAATTAATAATAATAATAATAATAATAATAATAATAATAATAATAATAATAATAATAATAATAATAATAATAATTAATACTAATAATAATAATATAATAATAATAATAATAATAATAATAATAATAATAATAATAATTAATAATAATAATAATAATAAAATAATAATAATAATAATAATAATAATTAATAATAATAATAATAATTAATAATAATAATAATAATTAATAATAATAATAATTAATAATAATAATGGCTAATGGCGCCGTGAGGAGTTGGTTAGGTCTTCAATAGACTTAAGTCAAGTTAAGCAACATTGGGGCTGGGTCAGTCGTTGGAGGGTGACCGCTCTCCTCGGCGTTGATTTCCTTGGGAAAGGATCTTTACCATAATTTCCTCAGTCTACTCAGCTGTAAATGAGTACCTATCCCTGATGGGGTAGGGTCCAGCTATGGGTTAAATAGCAAAACTCAGCAATGATGGAAAGAAATGAAGGAATAAACGACAAACGACGTAAATGGAACCTCTGGCAACAGAGGAGCTTCGTCCGGCAACCAGGTATTCAACCCAATTGAAGGGGAAGGACGGTCAGGTAACTTGGAGGTCGTCATCCAGCAACTGATCACCACAACGAAAGTAATCAACAGCCTGAGATTGGAGCTACAGAGGCAAAAAGGAAGAAATGGACAAGAGAAGAAAATAAGGAAATATGGGAAATGCTACATCGGAAGCAACCCGGACGGAGAGAGGATATAGAAGAAGATTGATCAACATCTGGAATGAGAGGAATAATAACACCCCCCAAACAGAGCAGAGGCTGGCAGACCAAGTAAGGAACATAAAGAAAAAGAACTCGGCTCTCCCCAACAGAAAGAGAAGAACTGGAAAGGAAATGTCACACGACAACGAATTACACGAAGACGAACTGAGAGACGATGCCACAGAAGACGACAGGGAGGATGAAGTATCAAACAACGACACACGAAGAAAACACCGACGAAGTAACAGAGAGGACGGAATGGGTAGAAAAGATTAGACAATGGATGGAGACAGATACAGAGAGAACAAAGATCCCCTCCATGCAAAGCCTACAACACCAAGAAATTAAGGGAGAAAACAAGTGAGGTCAATGAAAATAATGGGCCTAATAACACACCACCAGTATCACAGAAAACAAATAACTTGACATATGCAGGAGGCAAGATTAGTAGCAGAACTGATGGGGATTCGAACACCAACACCACCGTCACAACCAACCCAACAGAAACCAAAACAGCAACCTCCTTGGAAAAGGCGCCTGGAAAAAGCAAATCATGGTGATGAGATCTGACTTGAGTAAACTGAAAGAGGATGGCAGAAAAAAGGCTAATAGGCAAGAAAAAAGAAAACAAGGGAACTCAACGAGAAATACAAAGTACAAGAGAGGGGACTAAACAACACAATAGAAGATGTAAAAAACAGAGGCTTAAGGCAAAGACACAAGAATAAGGGATACCAACAGAACAAACTATTCGGAACCAACCAGAAAAGACTGTACAGCCAACTAAGAGGGGAAGACAACCAACCAGAAATTCCTGAAGCCGAACCAAGTAAGAGACTCTGGGAAAACATATGGAGCAATCCGGTATCACACAACAAACATGCAACATGGCTCCAGGAAGTCAAGGAAGAAGAAAAGAGGGAGAATAAAACAAATTCACAGAGATCACGACAGGGACCACAGTCAGACACCAACTAAAAGAAAATGGCCAAACTGGAAAACCCCAGGTCCCGATGAAGTCCATGGATACTGGCTCAAAACTTCAAGGCCCTACACCCACGAATAGCAGAACAACTCCAGCATTGTATCTCAAATCACCAAGCACCGAAATGGATGACCACAGGAAGAACATCCTTAGTACAAAAGGACAAGAGTAAGGGAAATATAGCCAGTAACTACAGGCCTATCACCTGCTACCAATAATGTGGAAGTTACTAAACAGGTATCATCAGTGAAAGGCTATACAACTACCTAGAGGAGACAAACACCATCCCCTACCAACAGAAAGGCTGCAGAAGGAAGTGTAGGGCACAAAAGACCAGCTCCTGATAGACAAAATGGTAATGAAAAACAGTAGGAGAAGGAAAACCAAACCTAAGCATGGCATGGATAGACTATAAGAAAGCCTTCGACATGATACCACCACATGGCTAATAGAATGCCTGAAAATATATGGGGCAGAGGAAAAACTACCATCAGCTTCCTCAAAAATACAATCGCGCAACTGGAATACAATACTTACAAGCTCTGGAATAAGACTAGCAGAGGTTAATATCAGGAGAGGGATCTTCCAGGGCGACTCACTGTCCCCACTACTCTTCGTAGTAGCCATGATTCCCATGACAAAAGTACTACAGAAGATGGATGCCGGTACCAACTCAAGAAAAGAGGCAACAAAATCAACCATCTGATGTTCATGGACGACATCAAGCTGTATGGTAAGAGCATCAAGGAAATAGATACCCTAATCCAGGACTGTAAGGATTGTATCTGGGGACATCAGAATGGAGTTGGAATAGAAAAATGCGCCTTAGTCAACATCAAAAAGGCAAAGTAACGAGAACTGAAGGGATAAAGCTACCAGATGGGAGCAACATCAAACACATAGATGAGACAGGATACAAATACCTGGGAATAATGGAAGGAGGAGATATAAAACACCAAGAGATGAAGGACACGATCAGGAAAGAATATATGCAGAGACTCAAGGCGATACTCAAGTCAAAACTCAACGCCGGAAATATGATAAAAGCCATAAACACATGGGCAGTGCCAGTAATCAGATACAGCGCAGGAATAGTGGAATGGACGAAGGCAGAACTCCGCAGCATAGATCAGAAAACCAGGAAACAAATGACAATACACAAAGCACTACACCCAAGAGCAAATACGGACAGACTATACATAACACGAAAGGAAGGAGGGAGAGGACTACTAAGTATAGGGACTGCGTCAACATTGAAAAACAGAGCACTGGGGGCAATATCTGAAAACCAGTGAAGACGAGTGGCTAAAGAGTGCATGGGAAGAAGGACTAATAAAAGTAGACGAAGACCCAGAAATATACAGAGACAGGAGAAAGACAGAAAGAACAGAGGACTGGCACAACAAACCAATGCACGGACAATACATGAGACAGACTAAAGAACTAGCCAGCGATGACAATTGGCAATGGCTACAGAGGGGAGAGGTAAAGAAGGAAACTGAAGGAATGATAACAGCGGCCAACAAGATCAGGCCCTAAGAACCCAGATATGTTCAAAGTACGATAGACGGAAATAACATCTCTCCCATATGTAGGAAGTGCAATACGAAAAATGAAACCATAAACCACATAGCAAGTGAATGCCCGGCACTTGCACAGAACCAGTACAAAAAGAGGCATGATTCAGTGGCAAAAGCCCTCCACTGGAGCCTGTGCAAGAAACATCAGCTACCTTGCAGTAATAAGTGGTACGAGCACCAACCTGAGGGAGTGATAGAAAACGATCAGGCAAAGATCCCTCTGGGACTATGGTTATCAGAACGGATAGGGTGATACGTTGCAAATAGACCAGACGTGACGTTGATTGACAAAGTCAAGAAGAAAGTATCACTCATTGAATGTCGCAATATACCATGGGACACCAGAGTTGAAGAGAAAGAGAGGGAAAAAATTGATAAGTATCAAGATCTGAAAATAGAAATAAGAAGGATATGGGATATGCCAGTGGAAATCGTACCCAATCATAGGAGCACTAGGCACACGATCCCAAGATCCCTGAAAAGGAATCTAGAAAAACTAGAGGCTGAAGTAGCTCCAGGTCTCATGCAGAAGAGTGTGATCCTAGAAACGGCACACATAGTAAGAAAAGTGATGGACTCCTAAGGAGGCAGGATGCAACCCGGAACCCCACACTATAAATACCACCCAGTCGAATTGGAGGACTGTGATAGAGAAAAAAAAAAAAATAATAATAATAATAAAGTTGCCAGAGACAACAAGTTACCCCTTGACTGCATTGCTTCAACTAAGTATTGATTTTACAATTGTATCCAAAGACTTCCGCTTTCATTGATATGGGGATGTAAGTCCGTGAGTTGAAGCGGGGATTGGGTGTCCAGTGAAAGGGTGATTTAATGACGAGTATTTGAAATAAGGTTCTTGAATATTTATTTTTTTTGAGAAACCATAATCACCAGATCGAATGCGTTTATGGAGCAAATAACGCAAATGCCAGTGTGTAAGTTTGTGTGTTGGACTTTGCAGAGTATATATGCAGAGTATAAATGTTTGCATATGGCTGTAGTGACTGCTATTTTCATTGACAATGAATGACACTTATCAGTGTCGTTAGTCATTACTCAGTTAGCACACGTTATGCTGCTGCCTATTTCGTAAAAAAGTACGACCGTTTTTGAGTCATTTTTAAGTTGAATCGCTCATATATCAAATACATTGTGTCACCCTTACTTTTATTGTTTAAGAGTCTGTGTTAGTTAAATGAGGAATTTTGTTTAGCAGGTTTTTTTTTTCGTTAGTTTTCTGCCCGTCCGCATGCAGATCTAAAAAAACCTCTGAGAGTAGTGGTCTGCAAATTGGTATTTTGATCATCCACCCTCCAATCATCTAACGTACCAAATTGCAACCCTCTGATCTCAGTAGTGTTTGTTTTATTTAAGGTTAAAGTCAACCATGGCTCGTGCATCTGGCAGCCATGGGGCGCACCCTCACTCTACCGTATCTGGTGAGGAACTGGAGAACTTCTGCGCATTTTTTACTTGCTTGTTATTATACATAGAAAATATAGGTAATGCATTTTATGTAACTGAAATACTTATAGTCCCTCTGACGACGGAGCTAGAAGACGACGTTACTGTTTCCACCTCCTCCTGTGTGTCATGAGAACGGATGAACGTATTTAGTAGATATTAGTGAAGCTTTGGCTATATGTTGTCTTAGAAACGATTTTTACAATTAATAATTAAGGGGATTTGCTAGTAATTTAGTGATTTGTTGTCATATTTTCTATTTTGGCTCGAAGGTTGAATTGTAGAGGTCTCTAGGTATCTATCACAGAAGGTATGGGAAATTGTGTGTCTATATGCCTTTATGAAACATTCAAAGCTCCTTATTGTACAAGGTAAAATCTGGAGGTTAGGCCGATATTCACATAGGTCTTTTCGTGGTCATTATTGGAACCATTTAAAATACTTTGTTTTTCGTCTCAGAGAATTTATATATATATATATATATATATATATATATATATATATATATATATATATATATATATATTAACGGTAACGGGAAAATTTCGCCCTTACAATTTTGTGTGAATAGTTGATCTTGTCATATTTCGAACCATTTAAGCTTATGAAATTTATATACTCTCTTTTTTTTTCGTAGGTATGGTTGCAGTTCTGAACAACAGCCCGTACCTCCAGTGGAATGAGAGAATCATTTGTAAGGTAAGAATCTGAAATTTTTTTTTCTCTCCTCTTTCTCTCATGTGAATTTATAGCGAGTATCACAGATCACAGGAAGGTGAAGGTCGGGTCCCTGATCCAGAAAGCGCATGTGATTGGTTGCCCCCCCCCCCCCCCTCTCTCTCTCTCTCTCTCTCTCTCTCTACTTCTCTCTCTCTCTCTCTCTCTCACTCAGTGATAATCGTTGATTTCATTAATTAGGTTAGCCGGGAAAGGGGGAATGAATTTGTCCTTTAAACATTCTATCGCCTCCCGCCTCCCTCCACACACACACACACACACACACACACACACACACACACACACACACACTCACTCACTTAATTTCCAACTACTTGATTATCACTATCGAATGCAACTAACTTGTTTAGGTCCCTGAAGGTGTGCCGATCCAACCCCTTTCCTCCCATACACATATTGAAAGCTACTTTTCTCTAGGATTTAGAGCCCAGCTGAACATGGCTTCCCAAAAAGGAGTCTCGCTCGTGCAAGACAATTCTCAGATGTGACAAAGTCGCCTCGCAAAAAGTAGTAGGTCTAATTACTGAGAAACACAGGGGATTCAGCTCGCAAAAAGAAGTAGGTCTAATTACTGAGAAACACAGGGGATTCAGCTCACAAAAAGAAGTAGGTCTAATGACTCAGAAACACAGTGGATTCAGCTCGCAAAAAGAAGTAGGTCTAATTACTGAGAAACACAGAAAATTCAGCTCGCAAAAAGAAGTAGGTCTAATTACTGAGAAACACAGAAGATTCAGCTCGCTAAAGGAAGTAGGTCTAATTACTGAGAAACACAGAAGATTCAGCTCGCAAAAAGAAGTAGGTCTAATTACTGAGAAACACAGGGGATTCAGCTCACAAAAAGAAGTAGGTCTAATGACTGAGAAACACAGGGGATTCAGCTCGCAAAAAGAAGTAGGTCGGAATTACTGAGAAACACAGAGATTCAGCTCGCTAAAAAGGAAGTAGGTCTAATTACTGAGAAACACAGGGGATTCAGCTCACAAAAAGAAGTAGGTCTAATTACTGAGAAACACAGGGGATTCAGCTCACAAAAAGAAGTAGGTCTAATTACTGAGAAACACAGGGGAGGATTCTAGGATCGTGCAAAAAGAAGTAGGTCTAATTACTGAGAAACACAGGGGAAGATTCAGCTCGCAAAAAGAAGTAGGTTCTAATTACTGAGAAACACAGGGGATTCAGCTCGACAAAAAGAAGTAGGTCTAAAAATTACTGAGAAACAGGGGACAGGGGATGCAGCTCGCTAAAGAAGTAGGTCTAATTACTGAGAAACACAGGGGAAGATCAGCTCGCAAAAAGAGTAAAAAGTCTAATTACTGAGAAACACAGAATGCAGCTTGCTAAAAAAGAAGTAGGTCTAATTACTGAGAAACACAGAAGATTCAGCTCTAGGAAGTAGGTCTAATTATGAGAAACACAGGGAAATTAGCTGTCAAAAAGAAGTAGGTCTAATTATGAAAAAGGGGACACAAAAATGGAAGAAACACAGGGGATTCAAGCTCGCAAAAAGAAGTAGGTCTAATTACTGAGAAACACAGGGATTCAGCTCGCAAAAAGTAAGTGGTCTAATTACTGAGAAACACAGGGGTTTCAGCTCGCAAAAAGAAGTAGGTCTAATTACTGAGAAACACAGAAGATTCAGCTCGCAAAAAGAAGTAGGTCTAATTACTGAGAAACACAGAAGATTCAGCTCACAAAAAGAAGTAGGTCTAATTACTGAGAAACACAAGGGATTCAGCTCGCAAAAAAGAAGTAAGGTAATACTGAGAAACACAGGGGATTCAGCTCACAAAAAAGAAGTAGGTCAATTATGAGAAACAGGGGATTTCAGCTCACAAAAAGAAGTAGGGGGTCTAATTATGAGAAAAACCCAGAAGATTCAGCTCGCAAAAAGAAGTAGGTCTAATTACTGAGAAACACAGGCGATTCAGCTCGCAAAAAGAAGTAGGTCTAATTACTGAGAAACACAGAAGATTCAGCTCGCTAAAGGAAGTAGGTCTAATTACTGAGAAACACAGGGGATTCAGCTCACAAAAAGAAGCAGGTCTAATTACTGAGAAACACAGGGGATTCAGCTCGCAAAAAGAAGCAGGTCTAATTACTGAGAAACACAGGGGATTCAGCTCGCAAAAAGAAGTAGGTCTAATTACTGAGAAACACAGGGGATTCAGCTCGCAAAAAGAAGTAGGTCTAATTACTGAGAAACACAGGGGATTCAGCTCGCAAAAAGAAGTAGGTCTAATTACTGAGAAACACAGGGGATTCAGCTCGCAAAAAGAAGTAGGTCTAATTACTGAGAAACACAGGGGATTCAGCTCGCAAAAAGAAGTAGGTCTAATTACTGAGAAACACAGGGGATTCAGCTCGCAAAAAGAAGTAGGTCTAATGACTGAGAAACACAGAAGATTCAGCTCGCAAAAAGAAGTAGGTCTAATGACTGAGAAACACTGAAGATTCAGCTCGCAAAAAGAAGTAGGTCTAATGACTGAGAAACACAGAAGATTCAGCTCGCTAAAGGAAGTAGGTCTAATGACTGAGAAACACAGTGGATTCAGATGTCTAAACTAGCAGTCCGTTCTAGGGAATTAGTGCCGCGGTGCACCTCACGTAGTACATTTTAATCATTATGGAGGTGTTGGTAATGCCCCCTTGGCCCTTAACTATACTTTATATATATATATATATATATATATATATATATATATATTATATATATATATATATATATATATATATATATATATATATATATATATATATATATATATATATATATATATATATATATATATATAAACTTAATCTCATTTCCTTGATTACCATGCTGTACAATCACTCCAACGCCTATGTTCGCTGTCTTAAGCGCCACATTAATAAACTAGCACTCTAGCAGCCATCAAGGTTGAGCCTGGTGTGTACGGCGAGGACGAGTGGATACCTCCAAGAAAGCTTACCTGTTCACTTCCAAACCAAAATTAAGTGAGGGCCATATTCTTTTAAAAATTCGTCAGAATCCTCAATTTTATTTATTTATTTTTATTTATTTATTTATATTTTTTCGTGAGTCTCGTGACAGTTTGCAAAAACATACTAAACAAAGAACATAACCTCCTTGATGGTTGGTTGTTCGTCGTAAAGCTTTATTAAGTCCGTCAAGATTATAGTATATACTACCCCTTCCCCCCATAAGAGAAAGGTGCTCCATACTAAGGCGACTAAATCTCATACAGATATCTAAAGGAGGAGCTCGCAAACGCTCCTGTGTCATCGAAGAATCACACCCGGACTCCTAGAAACAAACTAAGCTAGGTTCTTCATTTGTGCCTTTCTGCGCAGTAATATTTTTTTAAGACGAAACGATGATAGATTGGAGTTGTTCAATTTCCACATTATCAATCATCATTTTGAAGGGTTACAAAATAAAGACCGGAAGGCCATTAAAACGAACCAAGTTTCCTCTCACTCTAATAGCATCATCACACTAGGCCAAGCAGGCCTCAGAATGCGCTTAAAAGTTATCTGAATATGGAAGCGTATGGCAAGAATGCTCTGTGAATGGAGCAATGGATAGATGTGACAAGGGGAAAGAACACATCCAATAGGAACACCTGAAATGACATGGTAGGGGAAAGAACAGATCCTTTAAGAACGCTTCTGTAGGTTGCAATGGACTACACTAGTCCAACAAAACTATGGTAGTGGATGAACCCATTAGTAAGGATTTTTGGTGAACAAGTCCTTATGCCAGACTATTTCGAAAGCCTTTGCAGTTCCAGTATCGTTGTTGTGATATTCTCTAAAAGTTCTTGAGAGATGATGACTAGATATGGTAAGGTTAGGATGGCTAATGAATATTACAGGTTTTAATAGTTGAAGATATTTGAAGATTTGACGCAGGTATGAATTTATTGCTAGTTGGTGTATGAAAGTTTTTCCCATTTATGCAAGACCGTGCAGTTGGCATTTTCTTTAAACATTTTCATCGTTATCCCGTTATTAAAAGCGTTTTCGTGTAAATTTCTTTATTTGTGAATGGTGACGAGTTTTGATTTAGGCCTATCATTATTTTATATTTTAGTTAAATTTAGTTCATTTAAGTGACTTCTACATTAATGAGTAGAGTAGTGGAAATTCCCACCTCGTCTTGCGACCAAGATGCGTTGCCAACTTTTTGTTGGGTCTGGCGGGAGATGAGTGAGTGAGTTTGGTGGGTGGTGGTTCTCTGGTAAGAGCCTGCATGACATCACGCCTGACATCTCAGCTGAGAATAAGTGTTATCCTCTCTCTCTCTCTCTCTCTCTCTCTCTCTCTCTCTCTCTCTCTCTCTCTCTCGTTCATGTTAATATTGTTTTAAAATATGGATGATTACCAACTCATTTCTGGATTGCGTAATGGACGTTGACTTACGATCCTCAGTGTAATTTCTTGCTGTACCGTATCTTATTTTCCCGAGGCGTTTCGTGACCATGTAAACTAATTTGAACAAAGCCTTACTGTGTAAGGAAAATGCAACCAGTATATTTTAAGATCTTGATAGGACATTGTCTGTTGTGTTTGGTTCCTGCACGGGCCAACAGGGATGAATTTGAAAGCCTTCAAGCAACGGAACTTTGAATGTCTTTGGTTACATTTGACCGTTACAGTTGAGTGAATGTCCCAAGCAGTTGCATGATGCATGATTGCGCTCCTAAGGACATATGGCTCCTTTCAAATACTTGATATTGATAAGACAAATCTATATCTTTGGTCACTCTGGAAATACTTTGGGTTGGGTTTGTTGTTGAAGATGTATATGCTTGTTTCAACTAACTGTCATTCAACTTAATGAAGTGTCATAGGGTGTTTTATTATATGTAGTGTGTCATTTTTTTAAGGGGAGTCAAACAAAGACAGTAATATATTATTACTTGTTTCTTATTGCCTGTATATCAGTGTGCGCGTACGTGTGTCTTTTTGCACCAAGGACTAGTTTAGAAAGGAAGCTGATTATGATCCATGTGGATGATATTCTGAAGCACGTGTTGCCATGGTATTGATGTTTGAATATGCCTCATATTGACTTGAAACTTAATATCCAGTGCGGGGGTACTAGGTAGGGTAGGGTTGGGGGGAGGGGGGGGGTGTTGCCGGGAAGGATGAGAACGAGTGGCTAAAATTAACTTACACTGGGCCAAGGTAAACCCAGATGATTCTCTCTCTCTCTCTCTCTCTCTCTCTCTCTCTCTCTCTCTCTGCCCATCACCGCATCACTGTAACTCTTTACCCCGGGGGCATCCCCCCCCCCCCTCCCTCTGCTGTTGATGCTTCGGCTGCTCTTGATTATTGAAGGCTTGGAAAAGGAGGTTGGCTTCGTGCGTGGAATATCTGGTAAATGCTGCAAGAGAAGAGAGAGAGAGAGAGAGAGAGAGAGAGAGAGAGAGAGAGAGAGAGGGGGGGGGGGGGGGGGGGGGTTAAATTTTGTTTCATTTTGTATCGACTGTCATTCATTACTAGTTGAATTTTCGTAGTATTAAGATTTTCTTTTTAGGCTAGTATTTTACTTTAGTGTGTATATCTTTTTAGGTATATATATATATATATATATATATATATATATATATATATATATATAATATGTGTGTGTGTTTGTGCACATGTATGAGGTGTGTGTATATATGCGTATGTATTTGTATATGCCTTCTCTCATTATTAGGGAAGATAGAAGCATGGGTCTCTCTCTCTCTCTCTCTCTCTCTC
>NC_087217.1:70680160-70685160 GCF_015104395.2 Macrobrachium nipponense | reverse complement strand
TTGAAGTAGTTCCCGCTCTCGTAATTAATCCTCATTATTTTTTTTTATCTACTTTTCAGTTCCATCTCTCTCCATATATGATGCATTCTATTTACTGATTATAAGGGCAACATCCGTACATTCTAAGCTGTCAGTATCACGTCTACTTTCCATATCTCCAACCCAAAACTTTTCTTCCATTTTCGCATCTTCGAACAATTTTGTCATTCTGAAAACGACGAGAATGGGAAACAAACAAAGGTGAAGCAACTCTCCCCTGTAGCTTCTTAGTATTTACAAGCAAATTCACTCGACAACATCCCATCAATATTAATTTTGCTTCTACTTCGTTCATGAATAATTTCAAATAGATTTACATATTCCACAGGAACTCCAATCATTAACTTAGGAGATGGAAAGCACCAGGTTATATAATGGAATCACTGCAGAGAAGATTGTAGCTGAAACTGGAGTGGCACCTCATATTATAGCCTTACTAACTAGATTGCTGTTTAGATTGTGGAATGACACAAAACCAGGTGATTGTCATTTGGAAGTTAAAACCAAGGAAACAAAGAATGTTGAACTGAGTTAATGAAGGCTGGAGATTGAAATAGATAAAAAAAGTTATAGATGAGCAGTCTGGTTTTAGAAAAGACAGGTGTTATACAGATCAAATATTTGTTTTGACATGGAGAAGTGTATAGAAATTAAAGTTCTCCTTGTGATGGCTGTGTTCATGACGGGAAGGCATTCGACAGCGTCTGCAGACTTATAATAGTATGGAAAGTCTCGTATGATTCTGGAGATCCCGCGGAATACATAAATCTATTCGAAAAAAATGTGTGGACGAAGTGGATATGCAAAATGAGTATTTTTAGGATGTTGTCAAGTGAATTTACCTGTGCATATTGTGGTGTTACAAGGGAATGTTACTTCACCTTTGATGTTTCCCGTTGTCATAGTTTCGGGATGACAAAAGTGGTCGAAAATGGAAAAGTGAAAGAGAAGCTTTGTGTTGGAGATATGGAAAGTAGACGTGATATTGACATCTTAGAATGAATAGATGTTATAATCAGTAAATAGAATATATATATCGAGAGAGATGGAACTCAAAGTAGATTAAAAAAAGAACTGAAATAATGAGGATTGATTACGAAAAAAGGATGAAATAATAGTAGATGGAAAAATGATGAATGAAGCAGAGTTTTTACATGTATTTGAAAGCAGGGATATTCCTGAGGTTGAATTTAGTGAGATCCAAAAAGGGCAACTAAGCAATGTGAAGGTTGAATAAGGCCGGGAAATCAAAAAGATTGCAGTGGTGTACGAACGTAAGACAATGCATAAGTCTAGTAGGATCTGTATTACTATAAGGTGAATCTTGGTATGACGAAGAAACTATCTTAAAAGATTTCTTCGGCTTGAAATTAAAGCTTTAGGAAGAACACCAGGAGACAGAAGAGAGGGGATAGGTTGTAATAATACCATGAAGGACAAGTTCCTTGCTGTACGAGTGGTTTTCGCGCTCGGCTGCCAATCCGGTGTTCCGAAGTTCGATTCCCGGCTCTGCCAACGCGGAATCAGGAGAATTTATTTCTGGTGATAGAAATTCATTTCTTGATATAGTGTGGTTCGGATCCCACAATAAGCTGTAGGTCCCGTTGCTAAGTGACCAATTGGTTACTAGCCACGTAAAAATATCTAATCCTTCGGGCCAGCCTTGGGAGAGTTGTTAATCAGCTCAGTGGTCTGGTTAAACTAAGATATACTTAACTTTTTTTAACCATTATGGACATTGTAAAAGTTCCCAATGCAGATGAGATAACGATGAAAGGGAGCTGCAGATGGTTTAGACTTGTCCGTCGCTCAGCCTTTGGTAGAAGAGCAGGTTGTTGTGTCAGGTGGTCTACTGTGGGCGCCAGGAGACTTGGAAGACCCAGACCTACCTAGAGAACTATGGGCAAAGTAGGTGGAGGTAGGCGGAGAATTTGAAGCGCTCCAGAGACAAGTAGTATTACTGAGGGTAGGAGAAGGTACAGAACTCCTCCCTAAAACACTAACCATATTTACTTTGCATCTGAATCATAATAGCAGTTTGAATAGTTCATTTAGATATAAGAAATCACTGTTATTATTTCATCGTCGTAGCCACTTTATTCTCTTATAATCGTTACTCGTAAGGGTGTTGGGGGGTATATAGGGCCGTCAATGGACCTCACAGGATGCACTTTAGACAATAGTAAAGTTTGATTTTTTCAGCGTCTTTCGTCCCCTAGCTGCAACGCCTTTCATTCCTTTTGCTGTACCTCCATATCTGTCTTCTGTCTTGCTGTCCACCCTCTCGTAGCCATTACTTCACAGTGTAAATGCGAAGTTTTCCTCCTGTTACACCCTTCAAACCTACCTACTCTCAATTTCCTTACCAGCGCCGAATGACCTCATCGGTCCCATTGCATGGCCTTTGACCTAAACTCTAGTATATTCCATTCTCTTATACCCCTATCATTTCTCTCCATTCACGGCATCTCCCATCGCACCCCTCTGCTATTCCAAATACCAGGCAAAGCGAACGACGTTTCCATATGATGATAAGATTGGGGATGATGCGTTCTTATATTTAAAGAGTTCAACTTCAACTTTCGGGAGGAAGATTCAGGTTGCCCCCGTATGTTGACTTTTATCTTGATGAGTATGTTTAGTGAATATTAGATGACTGTCTGTTTGATGAGAGAGAGAGAGAGAGAGAGAGAGAGAGAGAGAGAGAGAGAGAGAGAGAGAGAGAGAGAGACATATATTTCAATGAGAGTTTTTGTTTGTGCTTTTTGGAAGATGCTTGTAATTTTGTCTGTTGAAATAGATGTCTTCGATTTAGCCAGTCGAATTTTTTTTTTTCAGTGAGAAATGCGGAAGTTATCATAGATTGTTCACGTCACTGAATCATAAGATTGCACTGATTTCGTTCGAGAATTAGGTTCACTCATCGTAAGGTTGTACTGGTTTCGTTTTAGAATTAGGTCACCGGAATTAATTAAGAAATTTAACCGTGAGCAACGAAGTGTAAATTTGTCGCCTTAACAAAGACGATAGAATTGAATCAAGTCTTCAGGAATCGAAATGTTCTGGTGGTTCCAAAGTATCTTCATGGAATCATATTTATTCAGTGATTTTAAGCTCAATGTTTTTCATGGAACTGAGTTGACATCTCTGTAATTTTCATTTAAACTTCTTCCCAATTATTCTTGGTCCCGTAGGGAGGGGGGGGGGGGGGGGGGGGGTTAGTGCCGTCACTGCACTTCACGTGGTGTATCGTAGTCATTACTTAAGGGCCTTTGCATCCTCTCTTCGGCCCCTAGCTGCAACCACTTCCATCCCTTTTACTGTATCTCCGTTCTTATTCTCATTCTTCCACCTGTCTTTCCACCCTCTGCTAACAGTTGTTTCATAGTGCAACTGAAGAGGTTTTCTTCCTGTTACACTTATCAAACCTTACTGTCAGTTTCGCTTTCAGCGCTGAAGGACCTCATAGGTCCCAGCGCTTGGCTTTTGAACTAAATCCTATGTTCGATCCATATTCCATCTATCTATTGTTCTTAGAAACATAAGGACTATGTTCGATCTATATTCTATCTAACCATTGTTCTTGGAAACGTAAGGATCGAGATGTCACGTCACCCAAGGGAAGAGGTCCCTGTATCCTGTGTCAGGGACCAGGTGACTCCTCCAGTCGAGTGACTCCGTGACTTCCTTTGGCGATGGTGATGTACGATTCGCGGTCTCTCCTTCGCTGTGGGGAGTGAGTGATCTTGCATGTTCATCGGTTCTTAAGAACGGCAGAATATTGCGTATGTAACTATTTTTAAGCTGCAAACTAAAAAAGTGATGATATCAGAAAATACTCGTAGTCGAATGAGTCTCAACTGGAGAAATAAATCCGCTGTTACATATGTGTGGATACAAATATTCAAAAATAAATCTCTTCTGAGAGCGTTCTGGAATCTGTATGATACTGTACGAAAACTTGGAGATTTCGTCCAACTACAGAAAGCTATAGGTTTTTGCACATATATATTTGTAATACACAAGAATTTCTATAGCATGTATTCCATTGTGGATCATACCTTATAGTGATGATGATATCGAAAGAGATAATCTATAGACTGTTATAGATTTTACTACAAATGCCAGCAATTATATAATATATATATATATATATATATATATATATATATATATATATATATATATATATATATGAGAGAGAGAGGACGATATTAATATCAACTTAAAAATTCCCCTTCGGTTAACATATATGAAGATATATTAATTCCGAGGTAGAGCGAATTGGATATTAAAGACATTTGTAGCTCGATGTGTGTATGTGAATCATGGTGATGTGATAAAAAATTCACACACACACACACACACATATATATATATATGTATATATATATATATATATATATATATATATATATATATATATATATATATATATATATATATAGTGTTACATGCAGTTGAATTTGCGGTGCCAATAATTTAAGTGAGGCAAGATACAATAAAAAAAAGAAAAAATACATATGGTTACATTGACTTTTTTTTTCAATATTTCCATATAGCACTGTTCAACTGAAATCAAACATTTCTTGAAAGAGTAACGCAGTTATATACTGCATACAAATCTTATACAATATAATAAGACTACCTTTCATTTACTTAAAAATGAAAGAATCTACTGTAGAATGGAATGAAAACAAAGTGATGCAGTTAAATGTACTACATTTTTTTTTCAAGTTAGTCGTCACTGTTCATATGAAAATGAACTGGAACACCCTGTGGTCACAGGATTTCAGGGGGGGGGGGGGGGAGGCAAGTGCCCCCCATGCCCCAACGTGCGGGTGCCCATGTTGGTAAGGCTCAAACCAAGGACGCAGTTCGACAAAGAAAACTGCGTCAAGAGTGAGGGACTTGATAAAACCGTCTGTAAGTCTGCTTTTGAAAATGATTTGACAGAGAAT
>NC_087217.1:70665160-70672660 GCF_015104395.2 Macrobrachium nipponense | reverse complement strand
AACGCTAGGAAGTTTGCAAGACAGTTTTCTTCCTCGTAATCTTAATTGCGTTTACACAAGCGCTTCGCCTACCAATTCTGTTGGTGTGTCTTACGAGGCTTCGTATTTAGGGGAAATTAAGGGCACTGAAGTTTCTTCGGCGCAATTGAGTTTTCCTGTCCGAGGGTGGCTTCAGCCACTGCCCATAAAACTCTCAGCCACCGTCTTTTCAGAAAACTGAAACGGTAATTGACTTATGCAGGTCTTTTTTACGTTTCAATTAAACATAAATAAAAACAAATATCAGGAACGTCATAAGCAGGCGTCCTCATTATTCCTTAACGAGTGGCGTTCGTTCAAGAGAAACCGGAAGTGTCGTTAGTACACCGCTCGCGGTACACTTTAGGCATTATTTAAGGGTCTATGCTTCGGCCCGTATAGCTGCAAACTCGCATTCATTTTACTGTACTCCTGTTCATATTCTCTTTCTTCCATCTGACTTTCTACCCTCTTAAACAGTTGTTTCATGGTGCAACTGCTTTGAGGTTTTCATCATGTTAGAGTTTTCTGACCGTCTTACTGCCAGTTTCCCTTTCAGCGCTGAATGACCTCGTAGGTCCCAGCGCATGGCTTTTGGCCTATATTCTACATTCTATTCTTACCTTTGCCTAAAGCTGGTTCTTGTTCATTTGTGTATTATAGAATGCTTTGACTTCGTTCCAGGAGAGGTTTTGTGTGTAAAAGACGATATGATTTTTTTTTTAAATTCACATTTGGTTCAGGTGGTCACATTGTATTTCCCCTTTCTGCTTTGCTTAAATTGTGTCCATTAATTACGATCAATTTTTAATAGAGTGCATCACGAAAGCATCCCTTCATCGTGGATAGAAATGTGTAAATGTATTTTGGAAAAATATCTCGGTGACACAACAGTATTCGCGATCAAAGGAAAAACTAACAACGCAGAGATTTCAGATTTGACAGGCAGGGAGGTGGTCAAGGTTACGTCGGACAAGAAATACTAGTGCATTTGCCATTTGAAAAAATGGAATATCATATAATTTTGTTTTATGAAGGATTCGACGACGTTGAATCCAGAACCATTTTCTTTTTGACATTTGAATGATGGGAGTAGTATTTTTGTTAGTGGATTCAGTCAGGAATCCAAAAAACTTTGAATTATTGTTAATATTTTTTTGGTTGATAGCTGTCACTTCCAAATATATATTTTTTTTATTTCGACTGATTGTCACGGTCTATTTTTTTAGGTTTACCTTTTTTTGGAGTTTTGTCTCATCTGGAAATCCGAAGTAGTATTTTCATGGGAGTTTCGGCTTCGGTGTTGTGACTCATTTGTTTTCAGTTGATAATGGTGGAATACAGATGATCGATTCCACAGAAACTTAGATTTATTTTCTCTTGGAGAGTAAATGTCGTTGTTTTAGTACGCCAGTAAGTCATTCAACGCATTTCATAAGAATATTTAGTTAAGAGATAAGGAAGAGTGACTCACAAGGTTTCTGTAGAGCGTGATTGAAAACATCCAAATATACGTTAACTATTTCTACGATATACAAGATACACATTAAGAATGTTTCACAGATTAGGTCCCCGTAGATGGGTACCGCCGTCAATGCACACCTCACGTGGTGCACTGTAGGCATGACTTGAGGTTCTTGGCGGCGTCCCTTCGGCAACTTCCTGCAGCCCCTTTCATTCCTTTTATTGCGCCTCTTCGTATTTCTTTCTTCATTCTTACTTTCCAACTTTGGCGGTTTCCTCCTGTTACGCCTGTAAGACCTTTTTACTCTGAATTTCCATTTCAGCGCTGAATGATTTCATAGGTCACAACACTTGGCCTTTGGATGAAATTTTGAAACTTCATTTCACAGTGTAGGGGAGACCATTGGGTGGTGTAATGGTCCTTCTTTCTCAGGTCAACTTAATTTGGACGGACTGAGGTGTAATTGGATGTAATGGACCACTGTGATAGACTGTAAAAGTTAGGGAGGGTGTCAGCAGTCATACCACTACTTTTTCATCATTGTAGACTTTAAACAAATTTCCAAAACGACATCCGTTGTTGGCTTTCTCTCGTAAATCAACTTTTGTAACCAGCAGCGACAGTAATGTTTAAAACTTTTGTACGTCAGTAGTGACAACACAACTTGCGTGTTGTGACGATTGTGTGCGTTCAACCAAGGTCTATAGAGCAGGGGTTCCCAACCTGGAGTACATGTACCCCCAGTGGTACATTTGTACTCTTCAGAGGGTACATTGGATCTGAGAGAATATCCAGTACTGTGCTATACATGATGTAATTACACTGAGATTGCACAATGTCGTGTCCTTTTTTTTTCAATTAACTCATTTTAGTAAGCAAAGCTTTTACTTACGTTATATCAAGAGTAGGGTGAATGCCATTTATTTTCCACTGCTATGGAACTACAGCTTGTACTTAAGTTATGCAAGAGTAGGGTGAATACCATTTATTTTCCACTACTATGGAACTACAGCTTGTACTTAAGTTATGCAAGAGTAGGGTGAATACCATTTATTTTCTACTGCTATGGAACTACAGCTTGTACTTACGTGATATCAAGAGTAGGGTGAATACCATTTATTTTCCGCTGCTATGGAACTACAGCTTGTACTTAAGTTATGTAAGAGTAGGGTGACTGCCATTTATTTTCCACTGCTATGGAAATACAGCTTGTATGCAAGAGTAGGGTGACTGCCATTTATTTTCCACTGCTGTGGAAATACAGCTTGTATGCAAGAGTAGGGTGAATGCCATTTATTTTCCACTGCTATGGAACTTTACACGACGCGGTAACTCTGGCTTGAGTCACTCAGTCATTGTCTACTAAAGATACGAACCATCTCAGTCGTAATCCTTCGTAACAGAGTAAAAGAGCCGGTATTAATATCGTTTGAAGTGAGGATGGGTTTCTTGACGTCATTCGGTCCAGGAGGCACGCGTCGCTTGTTCCCAGAGAATTTCTTTTAGGTTTTTTTTTTTTTGCTCAGTTGTAACTAGTTGTTCTGGAGTAGCCCACGGGTTTCTGTACGAAATTTGAATAGAAGGTAAAGTCATGTAGAGTCTCTCTCTCTCTCTCTCTCTCTCTCTCTCTCTCTCTCTCTCTCTCACACACACACACACACACACACACACACACCACACACCACACACCTGTCTTATTAATTTCGGTCAAATTGTATCCTAACGATCCGGACTTCTCCGCTCTCCTCTTGATGTGCTGTAATTCGCCCTTGAACGAGATTCAATTTTGCCCTTTCCTTGTCTTCTTCCTTTTATTCTCTTCGTCCCTTTACTCTCCCGAACTTCTCCCCCCTCCCCCTTATTTATTTCTAAAAAGGGTTGAACTCCCCCCCCCCCTCCCCCCCCCCCCTCCACGCAATCCCCCGCCTGCCCCCTCTCATTACCCTTCAAGTTTGAAGTAGCCATCTCGACTGAAGTGCCTCTCCGAGGGCGCTCCTCATGGGGTGGAGGAGACGACTCACTGGCTGATGAAATGGGTAATTTTCTACAGGACACTGATTGATATCCAGGATGCCCCCCGCCCCCTACCCCCACCCTCACCCTCTGGAGGATGTGCTAGCGCCTTTCGGTGCTGTTCGTTGAATGAGTTCAAGTATGTTAACCATTCTCCTTTACGTCACACTCATACTTTACTTCATTCCCATATATATGCCCTTCGGAAGAAATCCTCGTAGGTTTTCTTCGCAGCGTCCCTTCGTTCCCTACCTGCAACCCCCTTTCCCTCATTTTACTGTACCTCCATTCATATTCTCTTTTCAGGGTGCAACGGTGTGATTTTCCTTCCGTTACGCCTTTTCAACCTTTTCACTGTCAATTTCCGTTTCAGGGCTGAATGGGCTTAGTTGCCCCAGTGCTTGGCATAATGCCAAATGTTTATAAATCAATCCATTAATCTTCAAGAGAAATAAAACCAAATTTGTTTTCAAACCGATTGTAGTGGATTCTTAGTTGGGTAGAGTAGCTTGTAGACAGCTTGTGACACCGAGAACCGGAACTTTAATGTCAATATATCTATGATATATATAAAAAAAAAAACGTCGAGGAAATAACGTACAACCATTTTGCTCCCCTTTCAACATCACTACTGTCGTTTGGATGCATTTTGAGGTACGTTACGGTGCCCAGACCACATTTTCTGAATGGCGGGGGCATGTGTAAAAGAATGAAAGAAGCGATGGTTTTTTTTTTTTTTTTTTTTTTTTTTTTTGTTACGTGAGGCCAGGGAAATGTGTTTTTATGCATTTTAAGACAGATGTTGCCTTCAACTGCGTCAGAGTAGTTGCGGGAGATCCTTCTTAGGGTTTCATTGGAGGGTTTTTGTTTATGTAGGAATATACAAATGTGTTTTGATGCATTTTAAGACAAATCGATCATTTGAACTCCGTCCGAGTAATGAGATTAGAGCGGCCGCGGAGATTCAGTTGAGTGCGTTCATTTTCCATGCTCTGTGGATAGTTTTGTAGTTTAAAATACTCTCTATAGATTTCCTCTACAATTCCTGAGAAGCAGATTTAACCAGACTGTTTATGCGATACACGAAACAACGTATGCATTGCATATTTGCATGTAAAATGAGTTTTAGTTTTAGTACAATATATGTGTAATTGAGATTCATTTAGTTTGTATAAGAGATTGTACAAAATCTACTGTACTTAATTTTGTAATTTGGACCAAATACTCTTTTGTAAAATTCATATTATTTTGTATTGTGGTCAATAAAAATATCTATATCTATCTATCTATCTATTGCATATTTGCATGTAAAATGAAAAATTTGGCACCCGGGATTTTAACTTGTAGCTCTCTTTTTATCAGCAGTGTTTCATATTGAAAATGCTAATTTGATTTGAAGACCAGACAAGAATTTGAAAAAGAGATGCGCTCTCTCCTGTAAAATGTGTTGGTGATGTGTACATAATCCCTTGAATAAAGGAACGTCAGTTGTGTGGTCTTTTTAGGTATGCCTTCAGACTACTTCTGACCATGTTTTTAGTACCTCAAAGTTCCCTCCCCCTTTCCCCCTCCATCCTTTCCCCTCCCAATCCGTCAATCCTCAGTACAGCACGGTAGACGTTACTTATTCAGTAAATCATAGTTATTCGACCCTGTTACGTGTAATCTGGTGAATCTTGGGGGTAAGTAAAAATGCTGTGGACCCAGGTTTCCTTTTTACTTTGCGAAAAAGTATTGAACATAATTGCTGGCGAATGGTCAAAACGAATTCACAATCGTACTTTTTTTTTTTTTTTTTTTTTTTTTTTTTTTTTTTTTTTTTAATGTTTTTGAATTTCTCTCTCTCTCTCTCTCTCTCTCTCTCTCTCTGGTAATCATGACGGTCCGTTTACCTATTTAAAATAGATTTTTCACGTGTGATAGATAGATGGATAGACAAATAGATAACCAATTTGCAAACTTGATCGACAGTCTGCGGAGGCCATTTTAACTTTTCAGTCGAATCGGTTCTTACCTTTTGGATACAATGGTAACACGGAGTTATATACTCGTCCATCGTCTGTACAAGAGAGAGAGAGAGAGAGAGACCTTCAGCCATCTACAGTGGAAAATTGTTGCAGAGCTTTTAAAGGTGAGGCTGCCGACCCGCCTTAAAGAGGGAAGGATCGTTGTGCCGAATCTCGGTACGATGTTTTCTTTGTTATTGTCTCTTTTACTCCCTGGGTTTTATTCTTAGACCTGGTGGTACGTGTGTGTGTGTGTATGTGTGTGCGTGAGTATCCTTTGTTTTTGAGCAAACGGGGAAAAGTTGGAAATTTTCCATTATCGGCTCATTTGTATTGATATCTTTGTTGTTTTGGTTTTTTTCTTATGGATAAAACGTCCTTTGATTCAGCGTCGGATATAAAGAGGGAATTTTTGCGGTTTTTAGCACTTTTTCGCGCTGAGGATGAAGTTAGATTTTCGATATGTTTTCCGTTGTGTATTTTCATTATTCATTGCTGTGGTAGTTTTGGCTCTTTCTTCTCGCGTAGGACGAATATAATTTTTCAGTCGTTGCCGATGTCATATACTTTAATATTTGGCTGTGTTTTGTCTGCTAAACGGTTGGGATTGCCTACGTTTTCTTTGTTTTGTATTTTGTTATTCATTTTGAAATACACACACCAGAGGATGTCGAGAAATTGGAACTTTAGAAGTTCAGACGAAGGTGCAATGCATTTCTACCCGAATATGCATTTTGAATACATTTTTGCATTTTGAATACATTTTTATCTATTTATCTGTTTAATAATTTTTTACCTTTTTATTAAGCTACGACTCTTCTTCCTGGATTTCCTTTTACTTCCTCCTACTTCTTCCTAATGAACACCATATTCTATGGAAGCTTGAATTCCAAGTCTAAGGCCCCTGTGGGCTTGTGCCATATGAATGGGATTCACCGACTGAAGAATAATAATAATAATAATAATAATAATAATAATAATAATAATAATAATAATAATAATAATAATAATCATAATAATAGGAGCACTAGGCACGATCCCAAGATCCCTGAAAAGGAATCTGGAAAAACTAGAGGCTGAAGTAGGTCCAGGACTCATGCAGAAGAGTGTGATCCTGGAAACGGCGCACATAGTAAGAAAAGTGATGGACTCCTAAGGAGGCAGGATGCTACCCGGAACCTTACACTATAAATACCACCCAGTCGAATTGGAGCACTGTGATAGACATAATAATAATAATAATAATAATAATAATAATAATAATAATAATAATAATAAGGTATGGTATCAAAACGGATAGGGTGATACGTGCAAGTAGACCAGACGTGACGTTTATTGACAAAATCAAGAAGAAAGTATGACTCATTGATGTCGCAATACCATGGCACACCAGGGAAATAAGGATCAAGACCTGACAATAGAAATAAGAAGGATATGGGATATGCCAGTGGAAATTGTACCCATAATCATAGGAACACTAGGCACGATCCCAAGATCCCTGAAAAGGAATCTAGAGAAACTAGAGGCTGAAGTAGCTCCAGGACTCATGCAGAAGAGTGTGATCCTAGAAACGGCACACATAGTAAGAAAAGTGGATGGACTCTTAAGGAGCAGGATGCAACCCGGAACCCCACACTATAAATACCACCCAGTCGAATTGGAGGACTGTGATAGAAAAAAAAAAAAAAAAAACAAAAAAATATATATATATATATATATATATATATATATATATATATAGGATATATATATATATATATATATATATATATCTATATATATATAGAAGGTAATATATATATAAAGAAGAAGAAGAAGAAGAAGAAGAAGAAGAATAATTTGTTTTTGCAGTCAGGCTAGGTGCTGCTTTTGGGACTTTTAGCTTTTTCCCCCCCTTAATCCTGGGCAGAAGGGAGGTGTTCACATTGAATTTTACTCCCTTTATGGATCTTGAGTACTTGTTCATAAGTTTGTATATGACACGTTTTGTATTTTGAC
>NC_087217.1:70642660-70660160 GCF_015104395.2 Macrobrachium nipponense | reverse complement strand
TTATTGTCTTTTGTGATTTCCACCTTATTGTCTTTCGCTATTACCACCTTATTGTCTTTCGTGATTACCACCTTATTGTCTTTCGTGATTACCACCTTATTGTCTTTCGCGATTTCCACCTTATTGTCTTTCGTGATTTCCACCTTATTGTCTTTTGTGATTTCCACCTTATTGTCTTTCGTGATTTCCACCTTATTGTCTTTTGTGATTTCCACCTTATTGTCTTTCGTGATTACCACCTTATTGTCTTTCGCGATTTCCACCTTATTGTCTTTCGTGATTTCCACCTTATTGTCTCTTGTGATTTCCACCTTATTGTCTTTCGTTTTCCACCTTATTGTCTTTTGTTGATTTCCACCTTATTGTCTTTTGTGTTTCCACCTTTATTGTTTCCTTTCCGATTTCCTTATTGTCTTTTCCGCGATTTCCCCCTTATTGTCTTTCGCGATTTCCACCTTATTGTCTTTCCGCGATTTCCCCTATTGTCTTTTTTGCGATTTTCCACCATATTTGTCTTTTCGCGATTTCCACCTTATTGTCTTTCGCGATTTCCACCATATTGTCTTTCGTTGATCCCACCTTATTGTCTTTTCGTGATTTCCACCTTATTGTCTTTCGTGATCTCCACCCTTATTGTCTTTCGTGATCTCCACCTTATTGTCTTTCGTGATCCACCTTTATTTGTCTTTTCGTGATCTCCCACCTTATTGTCTTTCGCGATTTCCCCACCTTATTGTCTTTCGTGATTTCCACCTTTTGTCCTTTTGTGATTTCTACCTTGTCTTTCGCGGTTACCACCTTATTGTCTTTCGTGATTTACCACCTTATTGTCGTTTCGCGATTTCCAACCTTAATTGTCTTTCGCGATTTCCACCTTAATTGTCTTTCGCGATTTTACCCACCTTATTGTCTTTCGTCGTGGGATCTCCACCTTTATTGTCTTTCGCGATTTCCACCTTATTGTCTTTCGCGATTTTCCACTTATTGTCTTTCGCGATTTCCACCTTATTGTCTTTTCGCGATTTCCTTCCACCTTATTGTCTTTCGCGATTTCCACCTTATTGTCTTTCGCGATTTCTACCTTATTGTCTTTCGCGATTTCCACCTTATTGTCTTTCGCGATTTCCACCTTATTGTCTTTCGCGATTTCCACCTTATTGTCTTTCGCGATTTCTACCATATTGTCTTTCGCGATTTCCACCATATTGTCTTTCGCGATTTCCACCATATTGTCTTTTGCGATTTCCACCATATTGTCTTTTTGCGATTTCCCCCTTCCCTTGTGTTTCTTTCGCGATTTCCACCATATTGTCTTTTGCGTGATTTCCTTTATTGTCCTTTCGCGCTTTCCACCTTTTGTCCTTTCTTTTTCGCGATTTCCACCTTAGTCTTTCGCGATTCCACTTATTGTCTTTCGCGATTTCCACTTTATTGTCTTTCGTTTCACCCCTTATTGTCTTTCGATTTCCACCTTATGGTTCTTTCGCGATTCACCTTATTGTCTTTCGCGATTTCCACCATATTGTCTTTCGCGATTTCCACCTTATTGTCTTTCGCGATTTCCACCATATTGTCTTTCGCGATTTCCACCATATTGTCTTTCGCGATTTCCACCTTATTGTCTTTCGCGATTTCCACCATATTGTCTTTCGCGATTTCCACCTTATTGTCTTTCGCGATTTCCACCTTATTGTCTTTCGCGATTTCCACCATATTGTCTTTCGCGATTTCCACCTTATTGTCTTCCGCGATTTCCTTATTTGTCTTTCGTTTTGATTTCCACCTTATTGTCTTTCATTTCCAGACCCGTCTTTCGCGATTTCCACTTATTGTCTTTCGCGATTTCCACTATTGTCTTTCGCGATTTCCACCTTATTTGTCTTTCGCCGATTTCCACTATTGTCTTTCGCGATTTCCACCTTAATTGTCTTCGGATTTCACCTTATTTTTCTTTCCCGCATGTCCACCTTATTGTCTTTCGGATTTCCACCTTATTTTTTTTCTCCATTCATCATACCATAGAAATCCTCCTCCTCACAACCCAGACTGACCAGGCTCATCAACAGCCTAGCCTGGTGGAAGACCCCCTTTTCCAGATTTCCAGTTCCAGTGGCCGCTCCCACCTCATTCGACCCTTTTGTTGTGCGGGCTTAGCCAGCTCAATGTTTTTGGTGGATGAAAAGTGCATTAAGTTACCTACTATTATGCATGTCCATTTTCATGGGATTTTTAACATTCTTCCTGTGCCATGATGTGTCCTCATTCAACTCCATGGCATCGAGGAAGGATTGAAATTGTGTAGTCTGTCCTAAAGCCCTTCTGGCAGTAATAGCCTGAGAGGACCGTAGGATGCGCGTACCCTCAAATGATAAGTGGGAACCAGGAAGTCAGTGCGGATGACAAGGCAGGTAGAACTGCGCCCCTCCCAGCATCCCAAATCCTTCCCTCTCCCATCTCTGGCTCATCCAGTCTGTAAGGTCTGCTGCCAGTCTAATCTGTAAGGCTTTGAGTGGGAATTGAACTGAGAGTGTTGCTTCCTGGTTAATGATGTTTAGAAGCGAAATAATAATCGAGTACGTACATAAACTTTTATAACTCTAGTTTTTATGATCTGAGTAGTTATTGTGAATTAATTTCTCTCTCTCTCCATTTCAGGTATGATTGAATTTGCTGCCTGTGCCTTTGTTATGTATACTCCAGCAAATAAGGTAATTGCAGTGTTTTTTTTTTTATTGTATTTTACCTCAGGTGATGAAAATTATTATTGAGTGAATCAGAAATATTTCATTTTTTTTTTATCAAGGATCATATGTTTTATTTGGCTTATACAACTGGTAGTTTTGCGGGTGATGGATGAGACATAGACAAAAAATAAACAAGTTATTTTTGTGACAAACGTTCTTGTTCGTTAGTGAGTAGGAAGTTTCCTCAGGTGTTAAGGACGTAAGTAACGAAATTGTTAGTACGGCTTCAAAATCTCATTTGTCGCGAGGGGACAAAAATGATATAAGCAGAAACTAGGAGAAAGTACTGAAGAGGCCTTCGTGTCACTTCATGGTCAGAACACTCGCGAAGAGTTCGCGAGAGTTGAGAGCACCGACATTTTGAAGTTTTCGTGTCAGGAAGACAGAACTCTTAGCAGTTCTCGAAGTTTGCGCGTCACTTTTCCATGTGACTTGAAGCACAGCACTCGGAACTTGGCAGCGCCTCAGCGGCGTGGTTGGTATGGTATTAGCGTCACACCTCGGTGGTCACGGGTTCGATTCTCGGCCATTCCATTGAGGAGTGAGAGATGTGTATTTCTGGTGATAGAAGTTCACTCTCGACGTGGTTCGGAAGTCACGTAAAGCCGTTGGTCCCGTCGCTGAATAACCACACTGGTTCCATGCAACGTAAAAGCACCATACAAACAAACAAACAAACAAACAAACTCGGAACTTGGCCTCAGATACGACGCCTAAAATTTTGCTTCTGTCACAAGATAATTCTCTCTAACTGGAGAATCAACTTATTGGACCCTACTAGAAAGTAGCAATATATGTCTAAAGATCATTCTCCTTACCAACATGAAAATTAATTTATTGTACCGCATAACAGTGAAGTAATATTTGTCAAAAGATGGCTCTCGTTACTACATAAAAATAAATTAGTTGTACCTATCGAGAAGATCCTCGTTGCAAGCTGGAGAATCAGTTTGTTGGACCAAACAAGAATGTAGTAACTTTTGTTAAAAATGGTTATTCTCCTTGCTAGCTGGAGAATCAGTTTATTGGACTAGCTGGAGAATCAATAAAATGGACCAAAAAAGAAGGTAGTAACTTTTGTCAAAAGATAATTCTCTTTGCTAGCTGGAAAATCTATATATTGGACCAAACAAAAACATAGTAACTTTCGTCAAAAGATGGTTCTACTTGCCAGCATGACAATAAGTTTATTGCATCATACAATAAGGTACTCATTTGTTTTCTTAAGGTAATTCTCCTTACTAGCAAGAAAATCAATTTATTGTCCCGTACGAGAAGGTAGGCATTTTTGTCCCGAGATGAATATTCTTGCTAACATGAAAATAAATGTATTGCACCATACGAGAAGGTAGTCATTTTCGTGAAAAGAGAATTCTCCTTGCTAACTTAAAAATAACTTTACTACACTATGCAAGTTTATTACGCCATAAAAGACGTCGTTCGCCCTATGATAATGTCAAGTTTCCCGGTTGTATCGTCTCCTCCATCATCTTCGGAGCAGCTCCCCGAACGGGCGTATTTCCATTTTGATTATTGATGCTTCCATATTGAGATGAGGATGCTGATAATGGGATTGCAGCAATCGGTAGCAGAGTGTTGGTATGGCAGGGGGAGGGAGGTCCTGACCAGAGGGGCCCCCGTTTCAGGGGCGGGGGGGACGGGATGTTGCAAGGTTGATGGCGGTGTTGATGGAGTTCCGATATCGCTTTCGCTGGTAATGCTGTCCTGCCATCCGTTGGAGCTGTCTTCGTTTGCACGTTTACCTTGTTCTTATGTGTTTTATTTTCATTAATTTTTGTTCGTGTTTGGTGATTGCTGCTTTCTAGGTTTCATGTGAAAAAAAAAAAAAAAAAAAAAAAAAAAAAAAAAAAAAAAAGGGGGGGGGGGGAGCGTGTAGTGTCATCAATGCACCTCTTGCGGTGCAATGTAGGCATTACTTAAGGTTCTTTGCAGCGTCCCTTCGGCTCCAAGCTGCAACTACTTTCATTCCTTTTACTGTACCTCTTTTCATATTACCTTTCTTCCATCTTACTTTCCACCCTCTCCTAACAATTGATTCATGGTGCAACTGCTTTGGGGCTTCCCTCCTCTTACACCTTTCAAACCTTTTCACTGTCAATTTCCGTTTCAGCCTTGAATGACCTTAGTTGCCCCAGTGCTTGGCATTATGCCTAAAAATCTATAAAATCTATAAAAATTAAAGCAAAAGAAAACTATTCAGATGGCTGTTTGTCTGTCCGTTCCGACCTTCACAGTCCGCCCTCAGATCTTCAAAACTGCCTCGGTGGTCGCGGGTTCGATTCTCGGCCATTCCATTGAGGAGTGAGAGATGTGTATTTCTGGTGATAGAAGTTCACTCTCGACGTGGTTCGGAAGTCACGTAAAGCCGTTGGTCCCGTTGCTGAATAACCACTGGTTCCATGCAACGTAAAAACACCATACAAACAAACAAACATAGCAAAATGCACCCCTCTAGTCTAAGTAGTTTTTATTTTACTATTCAAGGTTAAAGTTACACCTGATCGTGCTCCTGGCAACGCTATAGGTTCCAGCAACACAGGCTACCACCAGGGCATGGCTGAAAGTTTCATGGAAAGCGGCGGAAATTTTCATGGACCGCAGCTAAGAGTTTTATGGGCCGTGGCTGAGTTGCATACAGCATTATGCGCTGTATAGAAAACTCGATTGCGCCGAAGAATCTTCGGCACATTTTTTGTTTTGTATCTGTTATGGTGGTAGATTACAGTTTTGCCATTCTCTCTCTCTCTCTCTCTCTCTCTCTCTCTCTCTCTCTCTCTCTCTCTCTCTCTCTCTCTGTAGCTCACATGTGATTTCTGCCATGCCTATCCTCCCTTCCCAGTGATACATGTGGCAATAGAATATATATTTTTTAGGAGAACTTTGTCTCCGTTGACCAATCAAAAGAGTTTCTTATGCTACAAGAAACTTTTTTTATGTTATAGTGTAGTCTATTTTTATTTTTTATTCATTAGGCATATTAAAATCTCATTTTTTTAAATTTATGCCATCTGCAGAATTTTAAGTCATTTAAGTCTGCTCTCATTTTGATTTATTATTTGCAAATTATGGAAGGATCAAATTTGTTCGTTCGCTTTTATTACTCGTTCTGATATTCGTTTGTTATTCTTATTTTGAAAATCTTAGGGAATTCGTAAGATAATATAGTAATTTGTAATGGGAATATTCTTAATTTAAAATGATTTGCAATACCATCGTTTTTAATTTTTACAAAAAACGTAGGATGGTAGTAATTTTACTTTAATTATGATATTTCGCCATTTTTTATTATTTTGCCCTTTTATTTGTATAATAATATTTATGCATATTTTTCTGACATCTTATATGCTAATTTTGTATTCGTTTTTTTATAAATAAATATACTAGTTTTGAGATAAGTAAATTTATTCATGCTTTTGTTAGTGTCACTGTTTGCAGATTCCTATAACATGATTATCGCATTTCTGATGAACCCAAAATTTTTATGACAGCTTTTTTTTGCTCTCTTTTTGTGAATTATTTTCGTTTGTCCTTAAGAGCTGCTAATTATGACATTTGCTAATTTAGTATTCGCTCTTATTGATATGATATTCTCAGGATATTCGCATTTTTTTACTATCGCAATTTTTATTATCGCAAGTTAAGTATACCTTAGTTCGTCGATGACTTAAGTTGTTGTGACGCCATGGTACATTTTTGCATCTGTCAGTCAATCAATCGATAGACCTAAGTTTAACCAGACCACTGAGCTGATTAACAGCTCTCCAAGGGCTGGCCCGAAGGATTAAATATTTTCACGTGGCTATGAACCAAGTGGTTACCTAACAACGGGACCTACAGCTTATTGTGGGATCCGAACCTCATTATATCGAATAATGAATTTCTAATGTTAGTATGTGTATATTCGCATGGCATTCTTAGGATATTTGTTTGTTTGTATGGTTTTTTTACATTGCATGCAACGGGACCAACGGCTTTAACGTGCACTCCGAACCACGTCGAGAGTGAACTTCTATCACCAGAAATACACATCTCTGACCTCTCGATGGAATGCTCGAGAATTTAACTCGCTACCACCGCGGTGGTAGGCTAAGACCAAAACGATCATGCCACAGAGGCGCCTGAAATTTGATCGCTTTGAATATTAGCAAACTCTGATATTTGCAAATTGGATGCCGTTTCTGCATTGACGGGGTGCTCAACTTCGCGGGGATGGAGGACACAACGTTGGTGGTGGTGGTGGTTTTGCCACTTAATTCGGAGAGACTGGCACGCTCTGCATAGCTGGGGGCGTGATCGTGCATACATTGTGACCTTATATGTCGTATTGTCTAACGGCGGGAGATACCTAATAGTCTGTGTTTGTGTTTGCCCATTTCGTTTGTTCTAGGGTTCGACCTACTTCCTGATGGTTCCGCTTGTGGGTCAGTCTAGTGATTTTTTTTTTTTTTTTTGTATGTATATATGTGCGAAAATGGTGTTTATTTTCTTTGTTTTAGACTTTAGATGATCAGGATTAAGTTTTTTTTTTATGTTTTGCTTAATATCTCGCTCTTTGTCTTAAGCGAAGCGATTTGTTTCGCTTTGAAAGACTATAGTTCATAACTCTCCAACATTTCTTATTTTCTTCAGCTTTTATAATGTATTTTGGACCGACTAGAAATTTCTGTTCTTCCTTCGTAATCTTTCCAATGAGAGAGAGAGAGAGAGAGAGAGAGAGAGAGAGAGAGAGAGAGAGAGAGAGAGAGAGAGAGCAAACTGTCGTCTGTGCCTTTCTCAGTCTACACCTCAAGGCAAGAGCGAGTATGTGGCATGTCTGCTAATACCCCTCTCTAAATTAACTTTGACATAGTCTGTCACACCGATCGATTACATCCAATGACGCTTCAACCGTAGCCAGTGTCCACGACATATGACCTCGGGGACAAGGCCCATTACAACTACCTAAGTTCAACTTTCACATACGCATCAATTCATTACACTTAAATTTCTTTTGAATCTTAATTAATCTCTCTCTCTCTCTCTCTCTCTCTTTTTTTTTTTTTTTTTTTGTTTTTTTTTTTTTTTTTTTTTTTTAAAGCACCTCAGTGGCGTGGTTGGTATGGTGTTGGCGTCCCACCTCGGTGGTCGCAAGTTCGATTCTCGGCCATTTCCAATGAGGAGTGAGAGATGTGTATTTCTGGTGATAGAAGTTCACTCTCGACGTGGTTCGGAAGTCACGTAAAGCCGTTGGTCCCGTTGCTGAATAACCGTTGGTTCCATGCAACGTAAAAACACCATACGAACAAACAAACAAACAAACAAACAAACAAATAATGAATCTTTTTGTTCTATAAAAACTTGGTTAAAAAGTTATGCAAAAGCGAAGCCGAATTTCCTAAGAAGATTATAATATTTTTAGTTTTCTGTAATGAAAAAACTATTGTGACGGCTTTATCTGTCTGTCCGCCCTCAGATCTTAAAAATGACTGAGGCTAGAGGGGCTGCGCTGTGTAATATTGATCATCCACCCTCCAATCATCAAACATACCAAATTGCATCCCTCTAACCTCAGTAGTTTTTATTTTATTTAGGTTGAAGTTAGCCATAATCGTTCAAGTAGTATACATTACTATAGCTGGTTCACTTAAGGTAGATTCTTGGGTGAGCTCTATGCCTACGAGACGCTTGTTTGGCGGGCGCTGATTGGCTGGGAGCTGCTTGCCTCCCGGTACCAGCCAATCGGCGGCCGCCAAACAAACGTCTCGCAAGCATAGGGCTCATCCAAGAATCTACCTTAAGTGAACCAGTTATAGTTAGTTTAACCAGACCGCTGAGCTGGTTAACTTCTCTCCTTGGGCTGGCCAGAAGAATTAGATATTTTGACGTGGCTGGGAACCACCTAGCAACGGGACCTACAGCTTATTGTGGGATCCGAACCACCTTATGTCGAGAAATGAATTTCTAATTATCAGAAACTAATTCCTCTTGATTCCACGTTGGCAGAGCGATGAATCGAACTCGCGACTACGGAATCGGTAGGCGAGCACATAGCCCACTCTTCCAACGAGGAACATATAAGCAGCGCTATAGGTACCATAAACATAAGCCACCATCGGACCGTGGCAGTGTTTCATGGGCTGCGGCTAAAGTTTTATGGGCCGTGGCTAAGGCCGCCACCGGGCAGAAAACTCGATTGAGCCGAAGAAACTTCGGCGCATTTTTTACTTGTTTATTTCGTGAGGAATTAAAAAATTAAGATTTTGTCGATTCTAAAATGGACTCAAAATAAGTAGTCAGGAAGGCAACTTTGCAGACAAATTAATGATTCGTAGTTATCAGATTTGAATAATTCTCGTTAGATTCCAAAGCGAACCCAATAACAACGAGTGTATGCCCAATTATAGAATTTCTGAAAGGTACTTTTATTTTCCTTTTTCTACTTGTATGCAAATGATTATGAATTAACGTAATATTAATGTCCTCTGAAAATCCTAGAATTCAGCTCATGATAGTAACACCCCCTTTGGACATAATGCAAGATGGCTCAGTCATATCTTTTGAATTAAAGATATTGAATATTGATGTTTTCCATAAAAATATGTTGTTCCGATATCTTTGTCTCAGGTTTAGATTTTTTTTTTTTATCAACGACACCAGCTTTGGGCCGAGACGTCAGATCAAAAACGGAAATATGTAATGGTTGCACTTCTTCAAATTTGTTTGAGATTCCCGAAATAAATAGTAATTGCTCTCGGATTCCAATTTCATTGGTTCCAGTATTGCTCTTGGTTTTCTTTCAACGCTTTAGTATTTTATATATAATACATTTTGCTTGTAAAATATCCAGTTATGCACCGTATTATTTCATCATCTGCAAAAGTACATCATACAGCGATATTATACTGTTGCGTAAAAGAAGGAACTTCGAAAAGAGACTTTATTACTATAGTAGATTCACATCGCCCGTGCATCTGATGTCTAGGCCAGTCCCTTACGACGTTTCTTATTGGCTGTTGATAAGCCAGTCACAAAGCAGGAAACTCTCACTCTCTCGAGAGAGTTCACATGGGTAGGATCTACGATCCACCTCTCTTGAAAGATACGTCTTTCCGGAGAGGTGGAACATACATCCTGTCTATGTGCACTCTCTAGAGAAACTGAGAGTTTCCAGCTTTGTGACTGACTTATCAACAGCCAATCAGGAGAGCGTCGTAAGGGACTGGCCTAGACATCAAATGCACGGGCGATGTGAATCTACTATAATTGACAATATTGTTTTGTATAAGAAAAAATGAACAAAGCAGGGAAACTTCCTATGGTTTTCTAAAATGTGAACAACAACGAGCGACTTTATACTGGTTTGTGAAGGGTGTCTACCGCAGGTGTATGGTCGACGTAGGTGCCATGTTTAGCATATTTCACACCCTGGCGTCTGTCTGCTGTTGCTCTTTTATTAAGACCAGCCTTGGAGTCAGCGGCCTTCTGGCACAAACGGATTTTCTCAACTGCCGAGGAATTTTCAAGTCGGCTGAAGATTCATAGCCTTTTTTTTTTCTCCCTAGGCCCCCGGAACGCACATGCCTTTGCCGTCGGAATGCCTCGCTAACAATTTCGTTTTCTTCATCGACTTTGCCGCTGATTCTTTTCTCGAATTTTATAAAATTTTCAGCCTGATAAAATAATGATTTCAGTGTATTCATGTTTTGCTTGTTTTCAACACTGAAAAGCAAAATAAATATATGACCTCCCCACAAAAGCAAAGTAAATGTATGACGTCCCCTCTCCCCCGCCCCCACTCTCTCTCTCTCTCTCTCTCTCTCTCTCTCTCTCTCTCTCTCTCTCTCTCTCTCTCTATGTATGAGACATTAAATGAAGCAAGAGCTAAATTTAGATTTGGTCTCACGGTGCAGGCGCGGAAGGACTTTCGTCTTACAATTTAATAATCGGTGATGTCTGTTCGTATTTCCTTTCCCGTCTTTAGCGATGAATAGACGGGATTTTTGTCCGTCGAATAAGAACAGTCTAGTTGCCAAGAGCAGTCGGATGTTTCGCGCACTTGAGATACTAAGCCCATTGGAGATGTTACGGGGGAAAACCCTCTTCATAATGAAATTTACAAATCATTCGTCTGCCACGAACAGTCCTTGAAAAAAGTGCAGTTGCTGGTGTGTTTTCATTACAATTTTATTACTTACTATCTTGATGTTTTACTTAGAAATTTAAACCGAACTCTGGGTAAAATTCACAAATCATTTGCCTTTCACAAATCAGCGTACATGAATTGGACGTCGCCGTTATTGTTAACTTTGCAGTTGCATCGACATTCCTTAGGAAAATTAAGTGATGCACAGAAAGTGAATTCTGTGCATCACTTGTTTGAAATTAAATTATTTTTAAATATTAATAAATGTAGGTCAAAAACTAAATAAAACTTAAATTTGTAAATATATTGGTTTCTTGCTGCAATGGAAAATAATTAACGGTATTAGTAAATGGAAGAAAGCCTTTAAACATAGACATACAGTGTATCCGGAACATAAAATGTTCAATACTTAATCCTGCAGTGCAGTGGTTGGCATCAATAATTACCCACTATACGTTTATATGGTACAAGCAGAGTTATGTATCGATCATTTTTCTCGAATATTTTTATATAGCAAAGTAATAACTAAGTACAGGATTTTTTTGTTTGGGGGCGCTGGGGTATGGAGGGCGCAGCTAACATTAGTGAATAATTTTGACCGTTTATTTGTTTATTTCAGTTTTGAACGAACTGTGATAAATTACGAGTATTCGGTTTAAAATGACACTAAAATAAGTATGTAGACTAACTTTACATCGACCAATCAAAGGAAGTTTCCGACTGAAAAGAAGTTTCCGACTGAAAATGTTTGTTGGAAAACACAAATAGCAGAAAACAGTATAGCATAAAAGGCAGTTTCTTTTAACTTTGCTTGGTGCGAAGAATCATACCTAATGTTGTTGGCAGCCATTGACATCAGATTATAAAAATTTTATTTGAAAGCTAGCTTCAACTTGTCGTTTTTTCTTTTATTTATAAAATTTTTTCATTTGAACATTCGGCTAGAAATTGTACTGGTTTACCTTTTAAATTTTATACACACCAGTATTCTAGCACGAATACTAATTTTACACAGATCGATCACAGAAAAATGTCCCTAATCAATAACTCGCTCACGCAAAAATATAGTGGAAGTTCTAGGACGCTAATAATCTGAGCCCATTCCTGCACATGAGGTAATTCTCTCTCTCTCTCTCTCTCTCTCTCTCTTCTCTCTCTCTCTCTTCTCTCATTTGAAGAAGAGACGAGCTGTACGATGCTAGGATCAGTGGCCTTCGTAAATGATGAAATAATAATAATCAAGATTGTACTTGATCTTGCAAATTCTCTCTCTCTCTCTCTCTCTCTCTCTCTCTCTCTCTCTCTCTCTCTCTCTCTCTCTCTCTCTCAACGGAGTTTAATTCAAGACGGGTTTGGATGCATCTGGACACATCCGAATTATCCTCGTTTTGCCCAGACAGTGAATTACATTACCTAATGGTGTGTCGATTGTTATGGATCGTAGCCAAGGACCTCGACAAGGTCACTCCTCCTCCTCCTCCTCCTCCTCCTTCTCCTCCTTCTCCTTCTCCTCCTCCTCCTTCTCCTTCTCCTCCTCCTCTTCCTCCTCCTCCTCCTCCTCGAGACGAAATGTCTGATATTTTGTCGATTTTCGGATCGCTTGCGGTCAGACAGTTACGGTGGGGTCGTATTTTTTTAATCTTCAGTGATTAACTAGATATTATAAATTCCTATTTTTTTGTTGAGGGTTCCTTAGCATTTGGTGGTGGTTATGTGTTTTGTGGCCTTGGTCAAGGTGTACAACGTCAGTTTTATGGTATTTTAAGCATTGGTAGCTGCTCGTATTATTTATGTTTCGCTGTGGTTATTAAATCTTTTTTCTTTATTATTATTATTAATATTATTTTGGAGAAATAAAAATCCCCAGTGTCAGCTTGTAATGTACAACAAATACATTGAATAATCACATTGTTGTAAATTATAATTCTTGTTGTTGTCTTTGTTATATTTTAATGTACAAAAAATATGGTATTTTCAGTCACTGCAAGACCTTTGTTGAAGAACTTCTGGAAGTTTATTCACAAGGTATCCGTTTTACGTTTGTTATTTGCCTGCATATTTTTTTTTTATGGGTTGCTCATTACCTCGATATCATACTTAATTGGTATAGCTTGCCAAAGAGTCAATCAGTAAAAAAAAAAAAAATGTCCCGTGACCCTTTGTCAGAATGATAGTCTCGCCTCAGTAGTGTTTATTCAGCAGACGGCAAATTTTAGTTTTCAGTAAAAGGAAACTTTTGAGATGACTGTTTTCTGTCCGTCCGCTCTTCTTCTGTCCGATCTCAGACCTAGAAAGCAACTGAGGCTAGAGGGCTGCAAATTGTAATGTTGACCATCCACCTCCCTGTCATCAAACATACCAAATTACAACCCTCTAGCCTCAGTAGTTTTTATCTCTATTTAAGGTGAAAGTAAAGTTAGCTATAGTCGTGCGTCTGGCAACAACACAGGCCGTGGCTGGGATTTTCATACAGCATTATACGCTGCAGAGAAAACTCTGTCGTGCCTAAGAAACTTCGGCACATTTTTACTTGTTTAAAGTAGTTTGTGACAGCGAAAACAGATGTTAGTAGGTATGTGTTTGCGTTATGTTGTCTGGCGTTTCAGTCATCGACGAATTAGGATTCCTGTTGAGTCGTCTTTGGTTGTTTTAAGCTTTATTTCTTTTTGTATAATGCGTCATATTCTTCCGAAGTCCAATAATGTTTTTAAGCTGCGTTATCTTTTAAACAGCCTCTCTTCATATTTCTTTTTAGTTTTACTAGAGGATATATATACATATATATATATATATATATATATATATATATATATTATATGTATACACTTTATGTATTATGTATGTGTGGGAGTGTGTGTACATTACCGATCAAACACACGTTACTAAAAAAATTCTAAGTAACCTAAACGCTTCAATAAAAATATATAAAGAAATCTGTAAAAAGTTATAGAATGAAAATTGATATATATATATATATATATATATATATATATATATATATACATATATACAGAAACGCACTCGCTCGCGCGCGCACACACACATATGTATGTGTGTGTGTTTGTGTGCTGCGCGCGGGTGTGATCACTCGTGTAACGTCTAATTGAGTTTGAAACAGAAGTCGACAAGGAAATGCCACAAATTCTCGCCACCGTCGTCCTCGTGTAAAATGCCATATAAAGAAAGAGCGCTAGGAGAGAGAGAGAGAGAGAGAGAGAGAGAGAGAGAGAGAGAGAGAGAGAGAGAGAGAGAGAGAGACACCTTGCACCCACCAAACCTGTCCTTCAACCTTGGCTATATACCCTTGTTGTTCAGCTAAACATGAAGGGCGACCATTTGCATCTTGAAAAACATCAATTTCTCAGACAACAAACGGGTTGTTTTGACTTGAGGCCTCTTGGGGAAGCTTACTTAATTGTTGTTTTCGATAATGTGCATTTGGTTGTGGTGGCAGTCTCTCTCTCTCTCTCTCTCTCTCTCTCTCTCTCTCTCTCTCTCTCTCTCTCTCTCTCTCTCTCTCCCGAGAGTGTATAAACGATTTTTTTTGTTGTAATTTCTGTTTTCGTCAAGGACATCATAAGGAAAACCAAGTTCAAAATCTGAATGTTTTCTCATTCTGAAATGGTACATCAACTGCCCTGGTACATCAGCTGCCCTGGTACATCAACTGCCCTGGTACATCATCTGCCCTGGTACATCAACTGCTCTACCGAGAGCGTCTTAGATCGCTTCCAATAACTGCGCAAGCTTCATTACTCGCGTGCCGGTTCCATAACATCGATACCTTGTGACAGAGGCGAAGGTCGCAACAATTAAAGAAAAAAAAAAGTGCCAAAACATCAGCAGCACGAATTTGGTCATCGATTAACTCCCTGGATGGGAGGACAACCTTCGTGTCGAAAGAACGAGCTCGAATACAACACGTTCCAGTACATTATTTTGAAGTTTGAGTAAGCGGATTTCGGGGAATTCCTTCCCCCTCCCCTCCTCTCCCATCCTCTCCTCTCCTTCAGGGAAAGGGTATCTCGAATCCCAGAGGGGGAGGGGAGGGAGGTTGTTGGCGCCTGGCGTCTTTTTATAACAGTTGGTGTTCAGCTGCTACACGCAATGGCACCGTCTGCTCCAGCGCCTCAGCCTGCGAGACATTGGTTGATAATTCAGATGGGCTGCTGCTTGGTGGTGGCTGCATGTTAGTGGAGTAGTATTTACGTTACTGAATTTGCGAAAACGAGTATACGTAGGTGTGCGTGTGTATATATATATATATATATATATATATATATATATATATATATATATATATATATATATATATGAATAACTTGATCACGAAGTATATAAAACGTGATGCTATGTATAAATAAAGGTTTTTTTGCCACGAAGGAAAAAAATGAAAAATGATTTTTTATCATTTTTTTCCTTCGTGGCAAAAAAACCTTTATCTTGATATATATATTATATAATTATTAGGTATATTCTATATATTATTAATATATATCCTATATATATATATATATATATATAAATATGCATTCTACTACGTAAGATTTTTCACTTAATTGCATTTATCAGTACTACGTAAAAAAAAAAAATTGTCACGTAAATTCATTTATCGGAACCGTTCATATTTTTGGGCTGTTTCGTAGATTTTATAAATATTTATTTATATTTATTTTATTTTGTCACGATGGTTACTTAAAAATATGGAAACTCTTTTGGAAGAGAATTGAGAAGAAATGCGTTGATCTTGGCGTGTATCCGTCTGGTGGAGAATATCTGTTATGTCCTTGCTCTCATTGATTTCTTGCTTTGGCAGTGAAAGGGCTTGTGCGGGTTGTAAGGGGGGGGGATCGACTCCCTGGCAAGTAAAATTTTCCTCGTCGGTTTGGATTCCCTGAAGTGTTTTCCTTGTCGATCTGACTTCCAAGGATGAAATGTCTTTTGTAGTTGAGTTTTGGTATGAAGGTTGAAATGCTTCTTGTTGAATAGATCAAGGTGTTTTCTTCATGCATTTGAAAACTTTGTTTTCTTTTTTGTCGAATCGGGTCTCTAGTGATTATATTACTCTCTTGAAAGATTCGAGTTTTGAGAACTGAAAACATTCATATTGCAGTAACTGAAGTGCGCCCAGTCGAATTACCTGTCTCATCAAAGTCAAATTATATACACGTACACACATACATACATTTTTATTTCTTGTCACAGTGTTTTGTTATCCAATTCCCTATGCCTCGAGAATAACCTACACCCAACGATGTGCAGTGACTTTAGATCGCTGAGCCATCAAGAGAGGTATAAGTTGATATCGACTCTGCTGTACGTATGTCTTTGGAATTCAGGTTTTGTACTTACAGTCGATATCAACCCACCCTGCACTGTTGCAGCTGATTGGTAGGTGTGTCACACGAGGTTTAATATTTGTGAATGAATACGCGCAGAATGGAGGATCTCCACCTGACACCAAGAACCCATGAGAGTGAGTCTTGTGGGTCCAATCCCCAGCCTGCATGACGTCGTTTCTGATCTCCTTGGCATATAGGGGCATGACCAAGGAGACACTACCATGAAAAACCTATGGCAGTCCCTTTGGAAAGGTATTGCTAAGGTATTACGTCATCAGTGTCTCCTTGGTCATGTCCCTATATGCCAAGGAGATCAGAAAAGATGTTCTGGCTGAGGACTGACTGGACCTACTACAAGACTTACTCATGGGTTCTTGATGACTGTGAGATATTGGCTGGTCGAATATTCCAGTCTTGGGAGTCTTAAGACATAGGTTCCTCTCTTGGGGACGTGACAGAGATGGACATTTTATCCTAGCTACGATTCTCGGGGAGGATTGTAGGAAAGGCCAGTAATATATCTTTGTTAGGGAGCCGGCCCTAAACGACTAAATTTAGATCATATACATAAACAGTATGTGCATTTATGGATAGTATATTTGAAAATATTTAATTGTATTATATATATATTTCTATATATAAATATATATATATAAATGTTGAAACTCCTTTTAAATTTTTTTAAATTTAATATTTAATTTTATTACGGCGTCAGTAACCTAGATGATATAACGCCAGTTTTAGTAGACATCAATCAATCAATGCAGTCGCTCAATACTCATAAAAAGGTAGTAAATGTAATATGTAGAACAACTGTAGCTCTAGTTTGAGATGTGTTCGTTAAAAGAATAATTGAATTTAGAATATCTTAATAATTATATGTATGAAAACTATCTGTTCTCTATTCTAGGCAGCAGATGGATTACTTAGGAGGAGACATGGTCATGCCTATTCTAGAATACTCCCACTGGCTCCCTGTTGGAGCTTGTATGTAGAATACGAAATAAGTTTTGACCCTCAGCATCATCAACTGTGCAGTATTCTCGTATGAATTAAAGATACCTTTTTCAACATACCTTCCAAGAGTCATATTCCGCAGAAAGTGTGTGAGCTTAAATTCATGATGTAATCATTTTATACATACTGAATATGCATAGATATGTATATATATCCACATATATAAAATATATGGGTGTGTTTGTTTATTGCATGTATGTAGTAGTATATGTATTGTAATGTATGTTGTAAAGTAATTTATATAATATATATAA
>NC_087217.1:70612660-70640160 GCF_015104395.2 Macrobrachium nipponense | reverse complement strand
CTGAGAGCTGGTCCTCCTCCTTACCTCCAAACAGCTGTTGGCTCTCATCCTGAGAGCTGGTCCTCCTGCTTTCGTCAGGGAGACGAGAGAATCGCCAATGATGCCTGATGAAAAGCCCATGTGAAGGATTTTGCCTGATGCTGCGTCATGTTCCAGAGGCATTGTGATCTTCTTGGCCCAGTCAATGAGTTTGATTGCAGGATGGGTGTGTGGGAGGTGGGGGGACCTCACCATTGCTGGTTGCTGCTGGGGGGAGCAGCAGTGAACACCCATCCTGCAGTCAAGCCCATTGAATGGGCCAAGAAGATCGCAGCTCCTCTGGAACACGACTCAGCATCAGTCATCACCTTCCATGTTCATTCCTTCCATCTTGCATCACTTGACGGTTTCACAGTCTCCAACTTTGGCGGAAGGTTGTAAGTGACCTTTTGTTGTCATCCACGTCTGAATTATTTGTCCATGGTTCGGCTGAATGCTACGATTTGATCAAGTCTTTCAACTTGTTTCAGTAATTTTTTCTTTAACTCTCTATTTCTCTCCTTTTCGTTTTCTAGAGCATTCTCCATGGACTTTATCACCTTTTAATATCTTTTTGGGTCACTTCACTTTTAATATCTAAATTAGTGCCTTCCAATTCAGCCAGCTGCGCCTTCATGTGCTCGAGTTCCTCATTCAGAATTCTGTTTGTCTCCTCTTCCTTTTCCAAACAATTCTTCAAAAGAGTTATTTCCTGGTTCCTCTCGGCTAACTCTTTCTTTACTTCAGCCCTTTCACTATCAACTTCGGCTGCCCAGTTTCTCATCAGTTGAGCCTCTGCTCTCAGAATTCTGTTGATCTGTTCACCATTTTCTAAAGAATTATTCAGTGAATTTATTTCTTGTCCTTTATTGAGTAACTCTTCTTCCAACTTGGCCTTTTTGTCTCCTAGTTCAGCTTCACAATTTCTCATGTGCTGAACTTCTTCAATCAAACTTCTGTTCCTTTCCTTTTCATTCTCTAAAGAATCCTTTAGTGAATTCATTTCTTGTTCGTGACTGGCCAATTCCTCCTCCATCTTAGCATTTTGACCTCCCAGTTCAGCTACCCATTTTCTCATTTGCTGAACTTCTTCTTTCAAAATGCTAATCTCACCTTCTCCATTTTCTAGGGAATTCTTTAGTGAATTTATTTGCAGTTCTTTCCTGGCCAGTTTGTCCTCCATCATGGCGTTTTTACCTCCAAGTTCAGCAACCCAGTTTCTCATCTGCTGAACTTCGTCGTTCAAAAGTCTGGTCTTCTCCTGTTCGTCCTTATTCTTTTTAATTTCCTTCTCAAGATCGCCATTTTTCTGTTGTAGACCAGCTATTACTTGTGCAGAAGCTTCTTTTAAAATTTCCAGATGGTTGACCTCCTCCTTTTTCTCCTCCAGAGCTTCTCTCAGTTGATCATTTGCCCTCTTGATGCCTTCGTTCGCCGAAGCCAACACTCGATTGGTGGCTTCAGCTTCCTGCAATCTCGAGGCGAGCTCGGTTCCCTCCTTCAGAACGCTTTCCATCCTCTCTTGGAAAAGATTCATCTCTTTTTCCAAAATCTGGATGTCCCTGCCTCTCGCTTTCTCCTCTTCTTCCAAACGACGTTCCATTTCTTTTTTATCCAATGTGGTCCTTTCAATCAAAAGATCTTTCTCTGCTATTTGATTCTGCAGAGACTCGATCTGGTCCTTAGCTCCGTTCAAGACACGCTCCATTTCAGTTTCCCGGAGCTTAGTCTTTTCCAGATTCTCTTCCAGCATCATTATATCAGCGTCCAGACGTCCTCGCTGGAGTCCCAAAGATTGAACGTCTTGGGTCATCTCGTCCTGGCGTTCTTCTGTCTTCAAGTGTCCATCCTGTTGAGTTTCCAGACGATCTCTCAGTCTGGCCACCTCAGTTCGTTGCATTTCCAATTCTTCTTCTAGATCGTGAATATACTGTCCTTGTCGTCGGTATTTCCGGTAAGCAGCAACCGCCAGGCCAGCCAACAAAGCCACACCCGTACAAGTGATGGCGGCGGCCCTGCCTGGCGTCCAAAAGTTCATTTGTTGATCAACAACAATTTCATGAATAACAGGTTCCTCAGCTATAAAGTATAAATCCTGTGGTTCACTCAAAGGTCCTTCAGCCAAGTAGAGCGTCATCAGGTCCTCAGCAATCGAGTTAAACAATCCACAGGCCACAAATGTAAGCACACAAAAAGCTACAATAAGTATAGCAAACATCTTGATATATGTTAACCTAAATGTGTCAGCCGTCACTAGTCCTAGTTTCTGAAACTGACGGGTGGCTCCAGAGCGGTCCTCGGAGCTGCCTCGTTCCCAGCTCGGCTCCGGGGAATTCCTCCTCCTCCTCCTCTTCTTCTTCTTCTTCTCTTTTGGATGAAGAAGGATTCTCGCTCCCGGAGCCTCTGACCGAAGTCCGTCTTTCCACGTAGTTCTCGTAGGAGGAGGTTAGCCTCTCCCTTTTAACTTTACCTCAGCTGACATTATTAATCTGAATTTTTCCAGTCCAATATTCTCCTCGGATTTTCTGAAACGAGTTTCTTTCGTTTTTCTTTCTTTTTTTTTGTCTTTTCTCCTCAAGTTTACTTACGTTCAGTTTAGTATTGTGACGCCTTAACTTTATTTTTTTAATACAGTAATAATGATAGTACAGTCATTGTTATTATTTTTATTATTATTATTTTATTAAAAATAATGGCAGAATTCACAGAATTGATTTTTGTACAATATTCTTTCAATTCTCCTAATGATTTGCCTTTTCTGGCACGGGCTGGTATTATAAAGCAGCCTGTTCCAAGGTTCATTCCTGTAGGTCGTCAACGGAAATTTCGGGCGGGCTGGTGTTATCAAAAGCCAACTGGTATCAGGGACAGGCTGTCCCTGATAACAGTTTGCTTTTGATAACACCAGCCCGCCCGAAATTTCCGTTGACGACCTACAGCACGATGAACATTGGACAGCTGCTTTATAATACCAGCGTGCCAGAAAGGCAAATCGTTAGGAGAATAGAAAGAATATTGTACAAATCAATTCTGTGAATTCTACCATTATTTTTAATAAAACTTGCTTGAAAGAAGGTCTGTTTCCAGCATATTATTATTATTATTATTATTATTATTATTATTATTATTATTATTATTATTATTATTATTATTATCCAGTCTTCTCTCTTTCATTCGCGCTCTCTCTACATACATACACGTACATTATTATTATTATTATATATATTATATATATATATACTATATATATATTTATATATATATATATATATATATATATATATATATATATATATATATATATATATATATGTATAGAGAGAGAGAGAAGAGAGAGAGAGATAGAGAGAGTTATGATAGAGAGAGAGATACGTATATATATATATATATATATATAATATATATATATATATATATATATATATCACATATATATACACATATATATATATATATATATATATTCATATATATATATATTAATATTCTATATGATATATATATTAATTATATAATACTATATATATATATATATTATATATATATATATATACTATACTACATTGAGGCTTGATGACGTTTTTGTTATTGGCTTCCGTTTGTCATGGTATATACTGTTTAATCAGATTAGAGCCATCCGTTGCTTACCAAATGATTGTCTGCCCCCGTAAACATTGTTAGTCTCGTATATATTTTACCTGCAGATGGCATAGTCTTGCCAGACATTGAATAAGGAAGCCTTTGTAGAAGGGATCATAGCTTAATCTTTTAAACGATGAATGGTGTCATTCTTCAATATATCATTTAATAAAAGATCATAAATCTTCACCTAGACTGCGATCATAGTGTGTGATATCTAAGTAACGAATTAGACCGTGAATAGGAGCGTGTGGTTTATTATTATTGTTGTTGTTGTTGTTGTTGGTGGTGATGATGATGAGCCCGCTGCATTGGGTACATTCTTGGTACCCTGGTTGATCAGGGGGTTCGGGGGAACCCCCCCCCCAACTTAGGCAGACATGCATAGATTATTATAAGTACCCAAGCATCGTTTCAGCTTACCTCTTGTAAGCGGGTTTGCACTTTCTCCCCGCCCCTTTCAGTAACTCCTTTTAAACAGGTGTAGCGGTGTTTAGTCAGCCTGTTGCGTCGGCAAATACGACGACAAAAAGTGGCAGCAGTAGGCTGAGCGGTCAAAGACACCAACCACTTTAAAAAAAAAAAAAACTTTGCTTTAGGAGAAAAAAAAGGGGGGGCTGAGGAACTTTATTCTAGGATTCAGTTAGATACGACCTTGTCTTGGCAAGGTCGGCTTTGCGGCTATTTTATTTGTTTAACTCTGCCCTTACTCTTTTTACTTCCTTTTCACATTTTATCACGTGCCAATGTTCTTAATCTGTTGAAGTTAACTCTAGTTAAAGATCTTTTCTCCCTATAAATGCATACAAGTAATATCAACAATAAATGTTTGTGTATATACAAATATTTGAGGTATCTTTTGAGTCATTTCTGGTTCACTTGTAAAAATCGGTTTTCAATGTGGTTTTCAATACCTTCATACCTGTTGGGTTGCCATCGCTAGGCGACTGACTTGAAAACGTGTAATATTTTTGGCCTGTCTTGATTTAGTAATGGGAGGATGATGGTTACTTTTATTTTTATTATTATTATTATTATTATTATTATTATTATTATTATTATTATTATTATTATTATTATATTGTTGTTGTTGTTGTTGTTTGTTGTTGTTCTTGTTGTTGTTCTTATTATTATAAGGATATAATAATAATAATTGGAAATAAAACTATTAAGTTATAGTGATAATATTATGACGTTAACAGTGATATTAGCAACACAGTAACATAAGAGAGCAACAGCAGCAGCAGCAAGTAGACAAAAAGAAAAAAGACGAGATCCGTAGGGTACCCTTACGCTCGACCCCAACGCCCCTCCTCCCCCCCCTCCCCCCTCTCACCCCTCCCCCCTCCCCCCCTCACCCCTCCCCCATGCCCCCTCCCCCGCCTCCCCCTCCCCTCCCCTAAAAAGAGATAAAATTCGCAGAGCTTTGTCAGGTTAGTATGTTCATCCATCGATTGAGAAAGTTCCAATTCGAGAGGGATTGATCTCGGTAGAGATATTTCCCCCAAAAGCTGGTCGGAATAGATTAGTTGATACAATGGTTTTCATGGAAGTCAAAACAGAGATTTTACCGAGTATAGAGAGATAGATTTGGTTCAGATGAGAAAATAGATTTTTCCAGAGAATGCTCATATGCATTAATGTACAAGATGTAAAATGACAGTTATGTCGTTTTTCATAATGAAGTGTTCTATTTTTTTTCGCAATACTAAGTTGAACATTTTACGTTGAAAGATGTTTGTTCTCTGTGAGAGGTCCAGATTTATGATGGATCCGTCGTGAAAGTTGTAGAAGTAACCTTTCAGTTAACACTGACTAGAAATGTTTCATTATCTTCCTATTTAGGGGAGCACAATGGATAGAGGACTGACGGACCGATTGATTTCCGCACAGTTTTATTGAGGCCTATTGTGCTTGATTGCATTCAGGAGGATACATCGGACGGTCCTTTCATAGCAAGAGCACGGGAATAGAGGGATTTTCGATTATTACTTGCTGACGTTAAAAAAAAAAAAAAAAAAAGAACGCCGTGACTGTCATTGGCATGAGAAACAGGAAATGATGTTATCAGACAAATATGGGCTACAAAGTACTCCTTCGAGTAGTAACTTAACAGGTTAGAAGTTTGGTTTGGTTCTCTCTCTCTCTCCCTCTCTCTCTCTCTCTCTCTCTCTCTCTCTCTCTCTCTCTCTATATATATATATATATATATATGTCATTTTTCCAATGTAAGTTAATAACTCTCTCTCTCTCTCTCTCTCTCTCTCTCTCTCTCTCTCTCTCTCTCTCTCTCTCTCTCTCGTCTTGTTTTCCCACTAATACCCTGTCTCTTGTAAGTGTGTATTCACGTTATGTGAATACCCCTCTTCTCTCTCTCTCTCTCTCTCTCTCTCTCTCTCTCTCTCTCTCTCTCTCTCTCTCTCTCTCTATATATATATATATATATATATATATATATATATATATAAAAAATATATATATACACATATTTTATTTATTTATTTATTTATTGTCTTTCTCATTTAATGTATGTTGTGTTTTTGTGAATAATTTGGTAATACAGTAGTTATAATTTTGTGTTCTTTTTTAATCAAATGGACCCCAAGTAAGGTGAAAATTGAGGCGTTACAACCATGTGGTTTCATTCTAAAGTTTCCCGTTTGTTTTTGTTTGTTTTGCCGAAAGATCGTGGTGAATAGCTATACTCTGTTTTTTTTATCTGTCCATCCGCTTGTGGTGTTTTTGTATGGTAACACTGCGTCCCGGGCTTTAGATAGTTACATTCAGCTTACATTCAACGATTATAATATCCTATTTCGAATATTAACGGTGTAATTCACATACAGTAAATTATTAAAACACTTTTCAGTTGCAAATGTACACCCAGATATCCTTTTATTTACCTAAAACTTACAATTAGCGTAACTATCTAAAGCCCGGGACGCAGTGTTACCATACAAAAACACCACAGGCGGATGGACAGATGAAAAAAAACAGAGTATAGTCGGAGCAGTTGTGGAGAATGAGGGAGGGTTTCCTTGACGTAATGCAATGATGAATGCAACGCTTAAAAAGGGTTGCATTGACGGAGAGATGCGAGGGAGGTGTGTTTGCATTCCAAAGGATTCGCTCACTCCATCGCTGACAGAAGAAGAACTCGCACGTGAGGACGAGGGTGGGTGGTGTCAGTGATCCTCAGGATGTTGGTTGATGATTGCGTGTGTTCGTGTGTGTGTGTTTGTTTGTTTGTTAGTTGGTGTCCGTGTGGTAGTGGGTGGCGGTGGCGCGGTAGCCCACAGCTGCTTCGAAGTGGTCGGCACACCCAGGACAGGTTCTTAGCACTACGTCTATCCCCCTCTTCTTATTCCAGTATGCACTGTAGGCATTACTCATGTTTTTTTGTAGCGTCCCTGCGACCTCTAGCGGCAGCAACCTCTTTCATTCCTTTTACTGCACCTCCGTTCATATTCTCTTCCATCTTACTTTCCACCCTCTGGTAACGATTGCTTCTTAGTGCAATGGTGAGGTCTTCCTCCTTTTTATTCCCAATACCCGTTTGAGCTCTGAAAGACGTCGTAGGACCCAGAGGTTGGATTTCCGCCTAAATTTTATATTTCAATTCCAATATATCCCCAGTTTCACTTAGTAAGGGAGGACGACGTCTTCAGAGATTTAAAGATGGGGCTGCGATAGTAAGGGTGGTAGTCCCATTGGATATATGAATTCGGGGTTAGGCCCAATTGGGATCTGCAGACAGTCGGTTATGTCTAATCATCTGTTGAGAGAGAGAGAGAGAGAGAGAATTGATGTAGTGTGGCTTGTTTGTTAGTCTAGGGTTTTCATACATTTTTAGAATTTTCATATTTTTGCCAGTCAGAATATGTACACAGAGGGCTGGTTGAATAGAGGTATGTTGTTACATGTTGCACAAGAAAATTACGGCAAGTTATGTTGAATAAGTCTTGCTCCTGCGCAGACATCTGCTGGTAAGGAGCTGGTTTTGCTCGGATGTCATGGGACCACCTGTAAGTTAGCTCTCTCTCTCTCTCTCTCTCTCTCTCTCTCTCTCTCTCTCTCTCTCTCTCTCTCTCTCAGTACTTTAGGGTCAAGAGGATAATCTTTTTAGGCCACTTTTAGAAAGAAATATTTAAATGAAATGATTAACTTTAAACATGAAAAATCGCGGTTAGATGTCCTTTTTATTCGTTTGTAAGATTGGCGTTGAAAGGAAGAAAGCAATTTTATTACTTTCAGTTTTCACACACATATGTATGTATATGTATATATATATATATATGAATATATTATAGTATTCTATATATATATATATATATATATATTATATATATATATGTGTATGTGGTATGTGTGTGTGTGTGTGTGTGTGGTGTGTGTGTGTGTGTGTGTTGTGTCTTGTGTTCTTGTGCTGTGTGTGTTATATTTGGAGTCGATTCTTAGAGGTGATGCTGAGTTTTGACTATAGTAGATTCACGTCAAACGTGCATTTGATGTCTAGGCCAGTCCCTTACGACGCTCCTGATTGGCTGTTGATAAGCCAATCACAGGGCTGGAAACGCTCAGTGTCTCTCGAGAGTTCACAGAGGCAGGATACACCTTCCACCGCTCCTGAGGGATACGTCTTTTAAAAGTATCCCTCAGGAGAGGTACAAACATACATCCTGCCTATGTGAACTCTCTCGAGAGACTGGGAGTTTCCAGCCTTGTGATTGGCTTATCAACAGCCAATCAGGAGCGTCGTAAGGGACTGGCCTAGACATCAAATGCACGGTTGATGTGAATCTACTATTGTAGGTCCATGGTTTGCTCGCTGTCTACCGCTCAGCAGTGTAATTGGATACCAATGATTACTGGGGTCAAGAAAGACGTCGGATGAGCAGCCTCAGACTAAAGCTGTATCCTTTCGAACCCCCTCCCCCCAAAAAAATATGGTGGTGAAATTATATATATGTATGAAGTATGTGAATGCCTTCAATAATACTTTGATGTGCTTATTTAGATTGGGATATGCTTGATAACACATGTCACCTCTTGAACAAATCTTTCACGCATTAAAGACTCTCTCTCTCTCTCTCTCTCTCTCTCTCTCTCTCTCTCTCTCTCTCTCTCTCTCTCTTTAGGAATTGTAGGAGAAACAGCAGATTGGATCAAAGACTGGCTAACTAATCGAAAACAGCGTGTCGTAAAAAACGGTGAAGAATCAGAATGGGCAGATGTGACAAGGAGAGTTCTTCAGGGTTCTGTCCTTGGCCCGCTCTTGTTTTTTTAATTTATATTAATGACGTTGATGTAGGATTAACTAGCAGGATAGCCAAATTTGCATACGAACCAAACTTGGTGTAAATGCAGCAGACCCAGAGACAGTAGAAAGTTTAAGAAATGATCAAAAGAAAATAGGAGAGTGGTCAAAAAGATGGCAAATGCCTTCTAACTTGGATAAGTGTAAAGAGTGACAAATTGGAACAAATAACCCTCATGCCAACTACATGCTGCTTGGGAGTGACATAAATAGGGTAGAACAAGAGGAGGACCTTGGAGTCATTATCACCAAGGACTTAAAATCCACAAAACAGCGCGTAAAAGCAGAAAAGAAGGCACTGATACTAGTGGGATACATAAAGAGGCAGTTCAAATACAGAAACAAGAAAAACGATGCTGCAGAACAAAAGTAGACAGTAACCTATTTACGTTAAACGAAATCCAGACAAGAAATAATGGATGGAAACTATAATTGAAGAGATACAACACATCTCATTGTGGGAACTTCTTTACATACGAGATAGACAAAATCATTAGGACACTTGTGAATGAACAGTAAAATCTGCTCCTAGAGATAAGTGAGCACTCGATGCCTCCTCGGATGGATTAATAGGTCATTGAGGCATCCTAAGCCTTGTAACTCCTTGTAACCTTTTTGACCTCCCAGCTGTGGCAAAAAATCCCAAGCAAGTTAACCCGTTTTATGGAATGTGATGATGACCGTAAAAAAAAAGAAAAAAAAACAAAAAAAAAAAACACAATGGCGTTGGCAGAGAGGCCCTAACTAAACGGTGCCCTCTGAAAGTGTTAATGATTCTCTTAAATTTGAGAGCAACGAGAAGGGATCAGGGTATCAGGCAAATCCCTCGACGATAAGGACGTTTGCATTCCCGTGATATTTTTAACGGTGGGCTTTTATGCCTTTGTCTGTCAGTTTAGCGCTCATGTCTACACGTTAATTAGATCAGCGACCCTTGATGGTGGCTCTTCCTTGGGGAGAGAGAGAGAGAGAGAGAGAGAGAGAGAGAGAGAGAGAGAGAGAGAGAGAGAGAGAGGCAAGCCGGAGCAAGGTCACCGTAGCTAAGGGCAACTCCGGTTTGGGAGCGAGGTCGGGTGGAGGTCATTTATATATCTGAAATTGTTTTTGTTCTTTGGAATTTTGGAGTTCCATATTTTATATTTGGTTTTGGTCGTTCGTATTTCGTGGCGATTTTATTTCGTCACGTGACCCAAGTCTTTGGAATGGCGTCATGGAGTCTGTGTGGCCTTCCTTAGACCTCGCATCCTATGAGAATAGAATACGGGAGAACATGTGGAATAAATTTTAAGAAATACAAGATAGAAAAAAACTGCAGTTGATTAGATACTGAAGAAAATACAATATATTTTGAAATGGAAGCAAATGCAGTCAACTAAGAAATAATATGGACAGTAATTATTAAGACTTATAATACAATAGTTTAAGAATTTCATGAACTGGGAAATGACGTGATAGAATTAAAAAAAAAAAAATCAAGCATGAAGCAGCAAAGGTTAGAGGCCTCGGCAGTTCGGAACCTCACCCCCAAGTCCCTCGTCAGCCCCACCTACGGGAGGATGCTGGAATTGCCATGGTTTGGGTGGAGGGGTTGGCGCCCCCCCCCCCCCCCCCGGCCCCCCCCCCCCCCCCCCCCCCCCCCCCCCCCCCCCCACGTTGCAAGGGACATACATTACTGGAATGTTACTCCGAATATGTACTTGTACTGTGAGTCATTCCCTGTCCCAGCTGCTTTCGTTTTTTCTTTCGTCCTCTTCATGTCTTATGTATTGTATTTGTCACGTTCTCCAACGTTGCTTTTTTTTAATTGTTAATTGTTGATGCATGATACAGACTAACTCTCTCTCTCTCTCTCTCTCTCTCTCTCTCTCTCTCTCTCTCTCTCTCTCTCTCTCTCTCTCCTTTTGTTCGCATACACCCACTGTTACATATGTAAATGCTAGTGCGTGTAGACATTCCAAAATGAGTGCTTTACTGCTTACACAAGTGTTTTTCAGTGTTGATATTTAGGTGTGTGGCGACGGCAGAATATGATACTGTTATTTTTTTAATACAAACGGAAATAAAGAAAGAAATTCTCTCATAACACCATCTTGGATTCTTCTCCCCGAGATGCATCGGACGCGTCGTCATCACTCGATTTAGACGGGAAGCTTCAAAGCTTCATTGTAGTCAATGACTTGATCGTCGTTGTCGTAGCGAGTGACAAGATCAGAGCATCGAATGATGACGTCTTTACTTATCATAAAGAGGCAGCGTGGGTGTTATTGCGCCTAAAACCACGACCCCTCCTGAGTGGCAGGTAAATTAGTTAAGACTCGCGTACGTGATTGCATGCAGATAGAGGAAGAGGTGAAAACAGCGCGCTGGAGTGCGAACTGGACGGAGAGAAGAGAGAGAGAGAAGAGAGAGAGAAGAGAGAGAGAGAGAGAGAGAGAGAGAGAAACACGCAGGTGCGCCGGGCCTGAACATTTAAATAGCCAACAAGTAACCCAACCCTTTACGTAAAGGAAAAGGCCGCACGGCGGATTTTATATTTTCTTGGGAAATCTTTATCATCTCGGTTTGTCTACGCGCAGAAAAATGAGTCGTGAAAATAGTACGACCTCACGACGAATTGCCAGTGATTGTTAAATGATACTGTAGTGTTGCCACGGTGTATATTTTATTCATTCAGCGGAGACGGAGCACTGGAGGCAAACTCATCCGGTGCATGCGAATGGGTTATGAGCGATGATCATCGTAACGGAGATCTATCCTCCAAGCCCCTGTTTATGATAATGTCGTTGCTTCTGTGAATTTGGATGCTGTTTTGTGCCTGGCAGCGACAGTTGAAGGGAATTATACACTTGCTTTTTACTATATATATATATATATATATATATATATATATATATATATATATATACTATATATATATACATACTATCAGTACTCCCGTATTATGTATTATGCATGTTTCATATATCTGTGTGATTTATTCAAAGGTACCATACGGGCCCGTGCCTCTCTCTCTCTCTCTCTCTCTCTCTCTCTCTCTCTCTCTCTGCTCTCTCGCAGGTGGTCAGTAGGATTGCAATGTTTAGATTGTTCTTATAACTTATACAATTGAGTTAGACCTTCTCTTCGTGCTCCCATGTCCCCATAATTCCTACTTCAAAGTAGTGTATTGCTTGCATCTGAATTTTGGTTCGATTTGTTCAGGCCTGTGGGGTTGGGGGTTGGGGTTGGGGGTGTCTGCAGATAAACGTGATTTAGCTGTGCATTTCTTCCCATTGCCGAGACTGAGGTTCAGAATCAAGTTCTCCATGAAGAAATTATGTTGGAAAATATTTCCATTTGCTTTCATCGCCATGTTTATCGTCCTCAAGACTTACCATAAAAATCCAAATTACAGGCAAGTATATTTCCCCGACAGCAAGAAAGGCAGCATTGTATTGTATTGTTTACAGTGTGATTTTATTTATATGTAGCATTTTATGCATTAAGTTGCTCTGCATATTCTTGTTTAGGATTTTATAATCGTTAAGCGTTCTGTTAAACGTTTTGTTAAAAACGTTCTGTTAAACGTTAAATACCTGCGGCGATCACAGAAAAAAACTAATAATATGGATATGTTTATCCCGTTTTATACAAGTGGTACATATATGCGTTTATTTGCCTGTGTTTTTCTTCGGAAGCTTCATTGCTAAAGGCTGAGGTTTATTGGACTGGGACACGATTATGGGGAATTCAGTGTTTTCAATTGGTGGTAAAAGGTAACGTTGTTCAGGGTAAATGTCGAACAGCGCAAGGAAGAAGATGGAGTCCTTCCGTAATTATTTCGTGCATCATTATGACTGAAGATTTTCTGATTTTCTCCTTAGTATTCTACTTCTAATTTTGGTTACTGAAGTAAATGCTCTGTTGTCGTGTTTCGAATACGTGTTTGTTCCATCTGACTGGGGGTTTTGGAGATTTTGTATAGGTAGAGCAAATTTATAATATTTGGACTTATATACTAATGTAGTTTGGGCAGTACAACCTTTTATACATAGGGTTGGAGTCGACCCTTGTATCTGCTCAAGTAAAAGACACTAAAGTTAATCATAGTTAACATTTGCATATATTTAATAGAAGCATTCATTAGGATGGTCCTCTGTTGGGCAAGACCCTTAAGGGGCTGCTCATTGAGCATTCAAAAAAAAAAAAAAAATTATAAAACTGGTCAGGCCATGAATATTAAAGGGGTGGGAGTCCTTTTAAAATCTACTGCTTATTCCTGTTTAAAGAATTAATGGATGTTAAAGGCAATTTAATGGTGATCTGATACCACTGAGATATATTGTATATAAATCGATGTATGTATACAGATACATATATTTGTTATATATATATAATATATATACATATACATATATATATATATATATATATATATATATGTGTGTGTGTGTGTGTGTGTGTGTGTCTGTGTATGTGTGTGTGTATGTATGTATGTATGTATGTATGTATGTTCAAAATTACGTGTTACCTCACAAGAGTTCTGTTTTTCACATGTTTACAGATATTTAGAGAACATGATCGGTAATTTTCCAATATATCGGTGATTATTATGTTTAAATCTAGAAAATGGCGTTGAAAAATAAGATTTGCAGTTGTCTGCGCCTTTTTGTAAAGATAGTTTTGCCTTTCGTATCTCCCACCCGTTTTGATTTTTCTTTTCCTACCTGTATAATGGATTCAATTATTTTGCAGTTATCCCTTGTAAGGTCACCTCGTTAGTTGTTCAGTTGTTTCTGGAATTAACAATGTGTAACTTGTTCTCTCTCTCTCTCTCTCTCTCTCTCTCTCTCTCTCTCTCTCTCTCTCTCTCTCCAATGAAGGTTGAATTTGGTCACAGGATGACGACATCCTTTGCGGTTGGTAAACAAGTATTGTGGCTCTCAGGTACCTTAATGCCTCCAGCCACTTAGCTTGCAGTTGCAGTGGGACTGGATGTATTGCATTTGTTGTTTCACAGTATCGAGGCAACACACACACACACTATATATCTACTATATATATATATATATATATATATATATATATATATATATATATATATATATATATATATATATATTAAAAGGAGCCCATAAAAACACAAATATAGAGAGAAAAGTTACTATATTTCAGACACTGCTTGCTGTCTCCCTCTTCGCTCATTCATATTCCTGAAGTGGAGTCAGCAGTCTCTGAAATATTGTACTTTTCTCTCTATATTTTGTTGGTTTTATGGGCTCCTTTTATTAGATGGAATTCTGTTGTTACAGAACATTTTTACTTATATATATATATATATATATATATATATATATATATACTATATATATATATATATATAAGATGATGTATAGGTCTTGACTGGTTTGACTTTATTTCCAAGTCATTAACGGAGACTGACACATAGTATTAGAAGTCACAAACGTATTTATTACAGGAAAAGTCTCAAACGGCTGCATGTATGTTCGTCAGTACTGTCTCTGTAGTATTTGGGACTTCTAATACTATGCATCACACATATCCACAGTGAAAAATAAAAGACTGGGTATAGGCCCTGACCGATTTCGACTTCATTTCTAAGCCACTGATGAAGGCCTGATACATAGTATTAGAAGTCCCAAATACTGCAGAGACAGTACTGACAAACATACATGCAACCGTTTGAGACTTTTTCCTGTAATATATATATATATATATATATATATATATATATATATATTATAAAATATATATATATAATCTATATATATATATCACACACACTATATGTTTGTATATAGTATATATATTTAGTTTATATACGTACATACACGCACGCACAAACCTACCAAACAAATGTACCTCACTGAAGTGCGGTTATATAAAACTTCCACCACCCTCCTAATGCTTTCTTTTGTTTTGGTCTTTCTTGACAAAAGCAAGCAGGAAATGTACGCGCACAGACCATCTGTATTCTGTAGGTGCAGATTGTAGCTGTTGCGCCTCAAGGTGCTACTTCAGTGTTCATGTCGCTTCGGTGTGCCTCAGGGAATTCTTCTTTGGTAAAAATTGCTCTTTGATCGGTTAGAGTTGAATTGATCATAGTGTCGTTTGCAGTATTATAGATGAGGGTTATATCGTCCGGGAGGATTCCACTTTCCGTGATAGGATTATTTATCTTATGGCGAAAATGATATACTGGACGTACCTTGCTGCTTTTGGTCCTCGCGGAGCCTAGTTTGGGTCTTCACCTAAATAAGGGGAGTTGGACATTGAAATTCTGTCTGGTTGTGGGCAAGTTTGAACGTGGCATAGGATAGCACAACGGAGTGTAAATGTATCGCGCCTACTTTGTGTAGTTATAGAATGCGGTTTGGTAGTCATCTCATGACGATAACTGCTCCATGTGGAGCTCATGAAGAGGATACACTTTTATGAATTTTTGTGCTCTGTTGACGCTTCTACTGTATGAGTGGAGTTGCACTGAGAGAACCTGTTGTAAAAGAGGGTCGTGCATTATCCTCATTACCAATTAATTAACTTCAGTGTTGCTCGTGTGTGCTCAAATTAACACACACTCATACACACACGCACACACCTACCTGCTTAATGTGTAGACTGACAGTTACATTTGTTTCTGAAGAAAAGGAAAAAAAAAATACAAAGGGTTTCGTTGTGTGTCGCACTCAATTGACATTGACGTAGTCGACGGTTACATCTGCTAACGCTCTTCTGCTAGGTCTGGTTCCTGGTGACGTCAGCAAATACCCGTTCTGTCACCTTGTTTGGGCATTTATTTCTCAGCTGTCCTTTTGTCTGTCTGTCCGTCTGTCTGTCTCCCCATTTGATGGCCTGGTAGCCTGACATGGCGCTCGCTTTATTAACGGCTGTTCTTTACCGCTCCTCTGAGGATGAGTAATAAGGAAGGTTATGACTAATAAACGGCCTCAGGTTTATTTATAGTTTGTGTGTGTGTGTGTGTGTGGAACAATACTCAACCGAAATTTTGGTTGCTTTCTCAGTCACACCTAAATAATTAAGTTTTTTCCAAACATTTTATTTGTGTATATTATGTATATATACACTGTATAGTAGATATACATATACACATGTGTGTGTTTGTGTATATATGGATGGTATGTATGCATGTATGTATATTTGACGTTATGTTGTGAGAGCGTGAGACAGACGGGGTGATTTACATTTGCAAGGACTTCTGTTAAGGGAAGTTTTCTTTTTATATTTATGAAAATAATGCCACAGAAATTATTATATCACTGCAGTAATGATAAAAGCTTAGCGCTTATGTGGGCGGTTAATTAAATGTTGCCTGCAGCCCACATCTGTAATGAGGTAACTTTTTAACCTTTTCTAATTTTGCATATTTCTTTTTAACCTTTTCTAATTTTGCATATTTCCTTTTTTTTCACGGCCATCATTAGCATCGAGGGAATCAAAAACAAAAGTCCAGTTCCCTTTGCCCTCTAAAAGCAATATCATTTGAAAATCTGAATTACTTCGTCGGGCAAAAAGGTTTGCTTTAAAGCTTTTTGAACTTTCTTCGAAACGTGATTGCAGGCAGTCATTTATGCTTGAACGTGATTGCAGGCAGTCATTGTGACCCTAGACAGGCGGCATGCGTCAGCATAATGAGCTTGACCTCTCCGTGGAACAGAGAGGAAATTGAGGTCTCTTTATCCTCTTCATTTATAACGTGAGTAATACTCATACCTTGTTCGAGGGCAAACACCGGCGCATGCATTCTTTCCGCGGTAAATGTCTTTTTAACTAAGGGCGACTCGAATCACTCACTCACTCACTAGGTCAAGGCTGTGACACTCCTGGGATGTTCCTTATTGATTCTCCCCCCGGGCCTTGTTTCGGAGCTGCTGGGGACCCCAGATTTTTTACTGGCTCTGCTGTCAGGTCTCTCCTACCCCCCTACCCCACCCCGCCCCGCCCTTTTGTTTTTTACCTTCCAGCGCCGGTGACCATCTTCGTTGCGACGTCAATTTTAGCACAAATAAAGCAGCAGATAAAAAACAGTAATTAAAAATACTGCTGCGACACTGTGCATCTTTTAAAATGTTAAAAGTAGGTTTTTTTTTTTTTTTTTTTTTTTTTTGTTTTTTTTTTTTTTTTTTTAAGTTATGCTCGAATGTCTTATGATTCACCGACAGACCCCTACCCTTCCAAACACCCCCCTCCCCCCCTCCAGCTCGGCCCCCCCCCTTCCGGCTTGCTTTTAGAAGTCTACTTATTTTTCATCATTAAGTGCTAAATTAGATAAATTAGAAGGCCCTGAGTTTAATCTCTCTCTCTCTCTCTCTCTCTCTCTCTCTCTCTCTCTCTCTCTCTCTCTCCAGAAAAAATAAAGGAAAATTAGAAGCCTCTCGCTGGGTTAATAAGAGGGGTAGCTGGTCGCAGTTATATTTTCTTTGCATTTTCGTGTTGTCATTTTTTTGTTCTTTTTGTTAATAACGATCACTTTTTTTTTCAATCTAAGGGAAGCTTGATTTATGGGTCACTTGTGTATAATTTTGATTTTTGCCAGTCGTTAACTTTGATTTGTAGAAAAGAAGTCGGTTGACGCATTCCGTTTGGGGCAACCACACTCTAGTAAGTGAAGCTGTAGAAATGACGCACAATCAGTGCTTTATGTAAAAACTGTTTAGTTTCGATCACGAGGTAGGAGGTAGGAAATGTGAAATCGGTGGAGTTCGCGATTGTTTCAGATTTAAATTTGGAAACTTCATCCGCGCTCATATTCTTAAAAATATGAAAGGCTAATAAATATGACTCATATATATTAATATTAATAATGTTCTAAGAGGTCCACAAAATAAAAAACATTTTTAGTTATTGTGGACCTCTTAGATTATTATATATATACTCTAGCGATAGAGAGTTTTCCCAAATATCTATAATGTTCATATTTCGATACGTGATGAAGTTATTGCAAAGTTCTCTCTATTGAAGAAACCGTATAAAACTATTAGCTAACCTTTATGAAGGTTGCGGCGACGTTGAAAACTGTCAATGACGATGGTTTTCCATTTGTTATCTCTGTGGGGGGTAGGTTAGCGGGAAAGGCAAATATCTTACAGGTTCTGGAGGTTAGGTCCAGTGTATATATATATGCTATCTTGAAATGCGAGGCCTCTCATTAGATGGTTTTAACATTTTATGAGCGTATTTTTTAAATAATTTCCTCCCGAATGATTTCGGGCCAGCACTGTAAGAGTCGGGTTAGACTCATTGGGCTGGTAAATCTTAACTTTATAATAATAATCATTAGATGGTTACTATGTGACTGAGCAGTGAAAACTCAGTGTAGTTTTTCCTCTTCATCACACTTTCTCTCCCCCTCCACCGTAGCTGCGACCCACAATAGTCGTTTAGCAACTTGGTACAAAATTCATTGCTTAGGTCAACAGAGGCACACTCGATTTTAGGAAACGCACCCTTTTGTCTCTCCTGGTCCGGTTTGAGATTTGAGTTTGGATCGTTCCGTCGTGACTCGTGAGCTAGACGCTCTTCCACCCATGCCCATGCCACGAAGAGAGAGAGAGAGAGAGAGAGAGAGAGAGAGAGAGAGAGAGAGAGAGAGAGAGAGAGAGAGAGAAGCAACACATGTCGACGATGTTTATTCACAAGTGTCTCGGTCTAGGGAGAATAAATGGTCCAGTAGTACGTTAGGCAATGGCGTCTCCTCTTATACCTAGTTGGGTAGTAGGCCCCTTAACCCCCCAAGACAACCTTCATTTATCAGCATTAATGTTCAGCGTAATTTATGTCTAGGCCTCTCAAGGACCTTTGCCTTTGCATGTCATCTGTTTTGTAAGCTTGGGATAACGGCCACGGACAGTTGGAGAATATCACAGGCTGAAAACTCAACGGAATATCTCTCTCTCTCTCTCTCTCTCTGTCTCTCTCTCTCTCTCTCTCTCTCTCACACACACACACACACACACACACACACACACACACACACACACGAAATATAAAAACACCGTATCATGCTTCTCAGGTATCAATAGAATACTCCATACTCCACAGTAATCTTTTTGTTTAGAAAAACGAAATGTTATGTGTATATATAACTATCCATCCATCTATCTATCTGTCTATCCATCTATCTATATATATATATGTGTGTATATATATATATAATATATATAATATATATATATATATATACATACACATATACATACACACATACATGTATGTATGTGTTTTGCATAACTTTTTTAATCGCAACTTCATAACTTGCATCCTTTTAGTGGTATTTTTATGCTGTAAAAAACAGCCACCGAGTGTTGGCATAAGTATGAACAGGCTCAAAATTATTGGACATTATGATATTATTATGGGAAACCCCCAGGTGTCAAAGTAGTTGGGGGGAGGGGTAGGGTGACCTCCCAGGTACCGGCATGCAGGCTAGCAGGCTGGCTGGCTGGCTGTAGCAGGCAGCCACTCCCCGACACAGGAGTTCCTCAGAGATGACGCCAGGCGTCAACGTCACCAGTGCCAGATGGCACTTGTATGTGTGAGGTGGAGTGTATATGGGGTTGGGGGGGTGGAGGGGGTTTTAGTTGAACTGATTGCCCCTTATGAGGTTCCTCAGTTAATTGTGCCACAACCTTTAAAACCAGAACCCGGAACACCAACAAAGAAAGAAAAGAAAACGCAGAGTTCTTTGCATTGTGTTTAGTTACAGTGGTTGGTTGGAGAGTCATTAATGCCGATGTGTATGTTGTGTTTGTGGGTTGGGATCGGTTGCAGTTGTTTGTGACATTCGTTTTATTCGTGAATTAATGATTTGCAGTGATTTGTTGAAGGTACTCGGGTGTGATCGCTTTTATTATCGGCTGTTGTGATTGAAATTGAAGTTTGTTGAATTTGTAATATGAAGATTGCGTTTTTTCCCCGTTGTTGAGCTCCGTTAAAATGAAGTGGGCATCTCTCCTTTTAAATTTTGTCGTTGGTGACAAAATTCTAAGTGCAAGGTGAGGAACTGCGTTTTTTTATATGTGTGTCTGTCATAAGTCATTCCGTGTTCCATATATTCATCGCTGTCCAAGACAAAAAAATGCAGAAAAGATTATTGTTGTCAAAAGAACCGGGGAGTTAATTAAGAGAACTTGATCCGGATGGAGGAGACCCTGAACACACACAGAGTTTTGTGAGGTCTCCTCATTAATGTGCTTCTCCGTGAGGGTCCTCAAGTCCCCTCTCCTCCTTCAGGGCTTACCTTCACCTTCAGGAGACGTCTCGACGCCGGCTCGAAATATTGAACAGTTTCTATTTCTGTCTGGGTTGGCGGCTTTTTGTTTTTTTGTGTTCATGTTGCCATTCCTGTGTTCAGTCTGCTCAGGTGAATGGAACGATCTCTTATTATTATAAAGAGTGGTAGTTCGGTATCATTGTTGCGCGTATGTATATATATATTAATATATATATATATATATATATATATATATATATATACACATACATACATATACATATCATATATATAATCGCCATATAAAGATGGCTTTGTAACGAACTTTTCGTGTTGTTAATGAATGAAGCATTTAAAAGTCAATTTTCAGGTGTGGGTAAATGAATCATAAAAGCAACCTACATGTAATGTTAATGTACAATAACTGCACATACCACGTATATAAATGCAATGTATGTATGATTGAATATATATATATATATGCGTATGTATGTATATTCAATCATACATTGTATTTATGCATGTGTGGTATGTGCAGTCATTGTACATTAACATTACATGTACGTTGCTTTTATGGTTCATTTACCCACACCTGAAAATTTACTTTAAATGCTTCATTCATTAACAACGAAAAGTTCGTTCAACAAAGCCAACTTTACATGGCGATTATACTATGCGAGCGTTCAAGTGACGATTAAAAGTAGTTTGCCAGGATCTTTTTAAAACTGCTAGTCCTCCGCCCTGCTCCCTTTTGCTGTAGTAGCCAGCGAAGCCGAATCAATTTTGTAGCAAAGTGTATTATAACCTGGGTCGTTATTCGACATTGAAATTCAGCACTCGTTCGTACGGATTACATTTGGGTCACTATTGCCCCTTTAGTTTTGTCGTTGACAAGCCGCTTGCAAGCGCTCACGGGTGCTCGGGTGCATGAAAGGATGGGGCGGTTGAGAGGTTAAGGGGCAAGACGTCAACAGAGCAGAACAGGAAAGGTTTTGAGGTGACAATTTATGAAGGTAAAACGCCATTGAAGGAAGGTGGAGTCGACGTTGTCAGAAAATTGATTTTTTTTTTTTTTTTTTTTTTTTTTTTTTTATTTTTTTTTTTTTTTTTTTTTTTTTTTTTTTTTTTTTTTTTTTTTTTTTTTTCTTTTTTTTTTTTTTTTTTGCGAAATTGTAAAGCTGGAATGAGTGAGGACTGATGTTATTCAGAGAATCAGGGTGAAAATGATTTTGAGGAGTGGAAAAGATGGAAAAATAGAGAAAGCGTGTTTGGATGACAGAAGAGAATTGTTATAGATATAATTTGAAAAGAGCAATTTAAAAGGCAAAGTGGGAAAATCACCAGTTACTTTAAGATAAAAGGCAAAAGGGGAAAATCACCAGTTACTTTAAGATAAAAGGCAAAAGGGGAAAATCACCAGTTACTTTAAGATAAAAGGCAAAAGGGGAAAGTCACCAGTTACTTTAAGATAAAAGGCAAAAGGGGAAAATCACCAGTTACTTAAAGAGATGGCAGTATTGCTTGAAAGAGGCGAACCACGGTGTCAGAGGTGTATAGTACATGGAAGTGTTAGTTAAGAACAGGTGTTAGGTACGAAATAATTGATGTGGCAAGTAACGTGTGAAGTTTATGTTTATGATAGTCTGTGTTAAATGAGTCGTCTTTTAGAGATTGGAAAATGATGAAATGAGAAGAAGAGCAGCCTTAGTAAAGATCACAGAGGTGTTAAGAGAGGCACGACCGACGTGGTATGGCCATGTGTTGAGGATGAATGACGGGGAGGGAGTAAAGAGGAAGAAGATCAAGAGGGAGACAGAGAATGAGATGGCGAGATAAAGGGAAGGAAGATATGGAGGAGAGAAGAGCTTTGGTGGAGGGTGATGATGCCTTTGTTAGAAGGCAGTGGAGAGAGAAGGCGCATCAGGCAACCGACCCCTTGATAGAAGGCAGTGGAGAGAGAAGGCGCATCAGGCAGCCGACCCCTTAGTGTAGGGATATCAGTGGGAAAGAAGACGAGTGTTTGTTAACAAGACTGAAACATTTTGTGGCAATTTGTTTTTGATTATATATTCTAGTCAATAAAGATGTTTAGATTTAGTGGGAATTTGTTGTTGATTATATATTCGAGTCAATAATGATGTTTAGAAATTCTTGCGTTATCCCAGGAAGTTGACATTGCGAGTCGGTAAACAATAACAATATAACAAAAATAATCATTTTTTTAGCGCCTCAGTAGCGTGGGTGGTATGGTGTTGGCGTCCCACTTCGGTGGTCGCGAGTTCGATTCTCGGCCATTTCCAATAAGGAGTGAGAGATGTGTATTTCTGGTGATAGAAGTCCACTCTCGACGTGGTTCGGTAGTCACGTGAAGCCGTTGGTCCCGTTGCTGAATAACCGTTGGTTCCATGCAACGTAAAAACACCATACAAACAAACAAACAAAGAAAAGTAATCATTTAGAATATGGCTAAAGACATATTCATTTAATATTGAGTCATCTCTAATCCGGAGTTGTGCGAGAGCAACGGAAACTTGTCATCGATAGGAAGGGTCCGTGGGCAGGATACATCTTGTGGAGGGTCCTTGGAGTGTCCTTTACGTGAGCGGGATCAGCAAGGGAGGGATGTCACAGGAGACGAGTTGGAACAAAATACTTAAGTGGGATCCAGAGGGAAGTGGCGGTTCAGGAAGCAGAACCGAGGAGGGTTTTTTAAGAGGTTTTTTTTTAGCGCCTCCTCCGCCTCCGACAGCATTGGAAATGAGTTACTTGGGTACTGGAGTAGTCTGTGACTCTCTCTCTCTCTCTCTCTCTCTCTCTCTCGTCTCGTCAACATTCAATAATTATTTTGAGCTCCGTTTCAACTTTTTCATTTACTAGTTATATATATATATATATATATAATATATATATATATATATATGTGTGTGTGTGTGTGTGTGTGTGTGTGTTGTGTGTGTGTGTGTGTGTATGTGCATATGTATGCATACACAGTACTGATGTAGTTTCTCTCTCTCTCTCTCTCTCTCGTCAACTTTCATTATATATTGAGCTCCATTTCAACTTTTTTTATTTACTAGTTCCACACACACACACAGTATTGGTGTAGCCTTTAGCTCTCTCTCTCTCTCTCTCTCTCTCTCTCTCTCTCTCTCTCTCTCTCTCTCAAACCATTCAAGAAAAAGTTGAGAAGGAGCTCAAGATGATAATAATTGAAAGTTGATTCAAGTTGCAGGTGACATAAATAAATCGAGCAATCTCTCTGCCGCACACAGACGTCGATTGCTGTGGTGAGCCTTCTTGTTCCGACTCGCTCCGTTATCTGTTTCCGATTAGACGCCGATAAGGCTCTAGATTGCTTATCGGATCGTTCACCTCGTCTCTTTGGAGGTCAAGGCAATTTCGTGAGTCATCGCCATCAGGTGGTAGGTCGCTCTTAACTCTTCCTGTTATGGCTGTAACAATTTGCATTTCCAATCAGGAGATGAGCGAGCGGCTTTGTTGCTGCTGCTAAGGGTGCGATCTCCGGCGTCTCTAGCCTCTGTCGCCAGGTACTCCGTCGGCCGCCACGGCGTCTCCTGGTTTGCCTTCTGTTTTTAATTTTCTGTAAAAGAAAACCTTCCTCAGATTTAAAATCTACTGAGGCCATATGCTGCAAATTTGTATATGTTGAATCTTCCACCCTCCATCATCAAAAACATAACAAATTGCAGCCCTCTAGCCTCGGTAAGTTAAAAAAAAAAAAAAATTTATTTAAGATTAAGTTAAACATGATCGTGCGTCTGGCACCGCTATAGTTGTCAACAATACAGGCCGCCACCAGGCTGTTGTTGAAAGGTTTCGTGGGCTTAGGGCCTTGACGTTCTTTGGACCGTGGCGCTCCACTCTGAGATGAATCTTCAAAAAACGAGTTTCCCTTTCGCTTTTTACCTAGACGTTTATGTAACTTTCCAAGTTACATGTCGACGACTTCTGTGGCGTATTGAGGCGGTCACCCATCCAAGTACTGAACAGGCCCATTATTGCATAACGTTGTCTATTAGACGACAAGCGGGAAACCCACTGTTATTACCTGCGACAAGGTGGTTATGTTTTTAATCCAGTTTGTTTTCAGGGTTATGCAAACATCTGTGAGAAATTTTACGGCTAAAATTAGTCCTCGCGACTGATAGATACCAAGGATTAGTCTGGATAGACCCGGCTCTAGATAGGGATCCTTTTGTTGCCGGGTTTGGGAGGAGCTTTCTCCGGGGGGTGAGGGGGGGGGGGGGGGGGGGGAGATGATTTCTCAGCCTTGGCGTAGGTTTGCCTTCTCCAGACACACTCTCGTAACAGATTGCCAAGTCGAGTAGAGAAATAACGAGAATAGATACATCACAGCTTTGTTTAGTTTTTTTTTTTATTATTATTATTTAAGGAATGACCTTTTTTCGCATCACAGGGAATTTGACATATTTACACAAATTGAAAGTTCTTTGTTGTTATGTTTTACTGAATGTTTTGTTCCACATGATGGACAAAATGTGTAGCAGTTGCGAGCAGGTTTTCCATTCGGCAGCTTAAAAATTTCCGTGTGTTCAGTACGTTACCGTGAATTGCCATTTTGATATGTAATCAGCTCACCGAGTTCTGCCTTGGACTTCAAGACTTAAGAAAGTCCAAGAAACTGCTGAGTCAGTCTGATGAAGCACAGTGTTTCAACAAAGTTGAAATCGTTCGGATGTACTGCTGAGTTTCGTAATTTGGGGATCTCGATACTCTCATTACTCTCGACGCTCTCATTACTCGCAGGAGATGCTACATGAAATTTTATTATTATTATTATTATTATTATTATTATTATTATTATTATTTCGGAAGGAGTCCCTCTCGTAGACATGTTTTGTTAAAAATGACTGCTGCTTCAGCACTATTAATCTTGTAGAGAGTCTTCTCTATCTTTCTGATGACGGCTTTCTCGTTGTTGCTTAGACTGGCGAGCAACGCACCAAAGGGCATGGTAAAATTCGGCTGAGTCATTTGGTTTATTATTGCTTATACAATTCTCTCTCTCTCTCTCTCTCTCTCTCTCTCCAACTCGACGTTTCTTCCTGATAATGTCCTGTGGATCAGGAAGAAACGTCGCGTTGGAGAGAGAGAGAGGGAGAATTGTATAAGCAATAATGAACCAAATGACTCAACCGAGTTTTACCATGCCCTTTGGTGCGTTGCTGGCCAGTCTAAGCAACAACCAAAAAGCCGGCATCAGAAAAATAGAGAAAACTCTACGAGATTAATAGTGCTGAAGCAGCAGTCGTTTTTAACAAAACATAGTATTATTATTATTATCACCTATAAATCAGTCTTATTTAATAAAATTGGATTTCATGGAAACTGTAGTTTCGAACGGTATTCATAGTTATTGATGGTTATTACGTGGATGTCTATTTTTATATTGCCGCTGTTATATAATTCTGGATTGCACGGCGCCATTGTACTGAGAAAGAGAAGGAAAAACGTATGTGACCCGATTATATAATAATAATAAGAATAATAATCGTAACACTGCATGATTACAAAAGGATTCATTAACGTTTATGTTGCAGTGAATTCGGCCATTCTTCAGCTGACCTGGCATGTTGGACGTTAATTTAGAAGTGAAACGAGGCCGGGAGCTTTAAAGAGCACCGAACGAGAATTTTAAAGATTTCAGAAAATGGGCCATCGTGAGATGATACCAGGTGCATGGGGAACGATAAAATCCAATTACTATTTTTATTTATTTGTGGATTATTATTATTTTTTTTTTTTTTTTTGCTTTCGATTTCGTCAGTATTTTCTTTCTCTATTCATCTTTCTTTCTTTCTTTCTGTCTATCTGTATTGCCTCTTTTCTTTTTTTCTTTCTGCCTGTCTTTATTGCCTTTTTTCTTTTTCTTTCTTTCTTGCTTCCTGTCTTTATTGCCTTTTTTCTTTCTTTTTCTTTCTGCCTGTCTTTATTGCCTTTTTTCTTTCATTCCTTTTGCCTGTCTGTATTGCATTTTTTCTTTTTTTTTTTCTTTCCTTTCTGCCTTTCTTTATTGCCTTTTTTCTTTTTCTTTCTTTCTTTCTCCCTGTCTTTATTGCCTTTTTTCTTTCTTTCTGCCTGTCTTTATTGCCTTTTTTCTTTCTCTTTCTTTCTTTCTGCATGTCTTTATTGCCCTTTTTCTTTCTTTTTCTTTCCTTTCTGCCTGTCTGTATTGCATTTTTCTTTTTTTTTTCTTTTGCTTCTTCCTTTCTTTCTTGTATCGCTAAAGAATTTTCTCATGGTAGAGCTGAATGAAAATTACGTTTTTCCTATTTTCATGACTTCAGTTAATATAATAGTTTTCCTTGTTCAAATGTTTGTTTACGACGAACCTTTCGTTTAGGGCGACCGTTAAATCTTTTCACGGAACATGATATCATTTCTGTAACCTGCTTTCATTTCGTTTTTTTAGAGTATCGTTTTCGAGATGGAATTACTATATATTTTCGTCAATCTTTTCATATGCAAACCTTTTCCTTATATTAATATATATATATATATATATATATATATATATATATATATATATATATATATATATATATATGCATCTGTTGGTATCTGGCACGTATTTCCGGAGTTAGGGTATTGATCCTTTTCCTTTATCATTTTTGTAAACATTCCCGGGTGCAAATTCCCGAGATGTATACTAGTATTGCACCAACCCCTGTTTTTTTTTATTCTATGTTATTCATTTTTTTAATTTTCTATTTATTTATTTATTTATTTATTTATTTTTGCCATGCCCCTAGGTTAGGTTGGGCTAGAGTTGGTTAGTTAAGTTGTAACTTTCAGTTATTTTGGGTGTGAGAAACATTATGAAGATTCTATGTTTAAATTCTAAGAAATGGCGTCCCACATTTTCGGGGTAGGTTCGGTACTCGGTTACAGTTCGGAAATTTGCTTCCCTGGTCTGAATTTCGACGTACAAAAATAGCCTTAGTCTCACCTTTTCACTTCTAATCCAATCCCTTATTTCGTATTGCATTTATGTATGATGTTCATCTCATTTAATCCAATCCCTTATTTCGTATTGCATTTATGTATGATGTTCATCTCATTTAATCCAATCCCTTATTTCGTATTGCATTTATGTATGATGTTCATCTCATTTAATCCAATCCCTTATTTCGTATTGCATTTATGTATGATGTTCATCTCATTTAATCCAATCCCTTATTTCGTATTGCATTTATGTATGCTGTTCATCGAATTTTTTTATTTTTTGGTCTTCATTTTGTGTTGGATATTTGC